>NC_142155.1:3200303-3503333 GCF_024610735.1 Ursus americanus | reverse complement strand
GAGGTAAAATCACCTCATTAATCTCTCCTCAACTCTTACCCCAATCAAAGTAGAACTAGTAAACCACACCTCCACCTTGGACCCAGTTCTCTGGGTACAAAATTATATAGTCCTAAACAAGCAAGACAGTGACACATATGATATCCCGTGATACTGTCAGCTGTTGATTCCATCTTTTTAAATGATTATACACTTATTTTGATTTTCTATTTATTTGTAAGTCAATTTTGACACATTTCAGAAAATGATTTATCTTATCTAAGTTTAAAATTTTTTCAACATTTATGTAATGTTATGTAACATCTCCAGTATAGTTTTTCCCTATTTTTATTCCTTATATTGTTAGTTGTGTGTGCCCTGATTAACACTGCCAGAGTTCTGTTTAATTCGTGTAGTTTTCAATAAATTAATTTTTGTTTTGTTGATCCTTCTTAGTGTCTTTTCATCTAGTTCATAAATGCCTGATTTCATTATTATTTCCTTCTTTTTACTTTGTGTATCTTAAATACTTTAAAAATATTTTTCTGTATATTATGTTTTGACATCTAAAAAAAACCCTTTCTGTTTGAAGAAAGACTGCCCCTTCCCTGGGCGAGCCATTTCTTAAAGATAGCAAAGGACCCAGCAAGGAACACGACCTTGATGTGCAAACTATCCAATTCCAGAGCCAAACTGCATCTCTCTGGCTCTTACACCCCAGAGGTACTTACTATTCCCCCTCCTTAACTGATCTGGGGCTGGACACCAGGCAACTGAGGGAGCACTGCAACAACCCAAAGCCTTCCAAAATTATTCATCCTAACCAGTCCTAAACTGTTCACCCTGGCTTGCCTTGTCTTTCCCTCGGAAACCCCAATAAAGGTAGGGACAGAAAACTCCCCCTGAACCCTGCTTCTGTCTCCTGACCGTCTCAGTGTCTCTCGCATGTGGTCCTGCAGGTGCAGTGCCTGCTGCTTCCAGGACCTGTGAGTATAATAAATGTTGTTATCTCCTGAGCCTCTCCTCTTCTTCTCTTGAGACACACCTGCCTATCTCATAAAAGACTACAAAATAATTTGGGCTCATTTCAATTTTATTTTTCCAAATCCTTAAGATACATCCTTCACTTTTCAATATTTATAGTTTATCATTTTGTAATGTAACTGTCTACAGCTATACACTTTCTTCTAACCACCAGTTCAGCTACAGTCCACAGTTTTGATATGTAGCAAGTTCTTTATCCTTTACTTAGTATTTTCTAGTTTTTATTGTGACATTTTCTGTAATTCACTAATTATTTAGAATTGCTGTTTTTTGTTTGTTTCAAATACATAAGGCTGCATGACTTTAAGACTGTACAATACTAATATATTCATATTTGTTCTTTGAGAGAGACTTCTTTTATAGCCTAATCTGTGGTTAGTTTTCATAACTGTTGCATGTGTATATAAGAAGAAATTATGTCCTAACTGATGGTGCAGAGTTCTATAAATGCTCTTTTAAAGAAAGCTTATCATTATTCAAATCTTCTATGTCCTTTCTAATTTTTCATCTTCCTGATCTACCACTTACTTAGAGAGATGGGCTAAAATCTCTCACTATTACAGTGGGTTTGTCCTAGTTCTTTCTAGTTCTAGTTGTTTTTTTTTTTTTTAAGATTTTTATTTTATGTCTTTGACAGAGAGAGAGACAGCTAGCGAGAGAGAGAACACAAGCAGGGAGAGTGGGAGAGGAAGAAGCAGGCTCCCAGTGGAGAAGCCCAATGCAGGACTCGATCCCAGGACTCTGGGATCACATCCTGAGCCACCCAGGCACCCAGTTCTAGTTGTTTTAATTTTCATTTTACTTGAGATTGATATTATTAAGTGCCTGCAAGTTTGGTTGTTATATCTTCCTGGTAAATTCAAACATTTGTACCTTTTGTAGCCCTAATCATGCTTTTGCTTTCATGACTATTTTGTTTAATATTAAAGGGTCTATATAAGCTTCTCTGGTTAGTATTTGACTGCTATATAGTATTCCATCCTTAACAGTTAGTATTTCTATATCCCATGTTTTATTTGTGACACTTGTAAATAATAAATGGCAAAAATAAATATTTATATAATCTGAAAAATCCCAACATTTAATTGGTAAATTTATTTACATTTTTGAGATTGTTCGTATTCTTAGATTAGACTGATTTTTAGAACTAAGGTAGCATTTTACATTTGCCCATTTCATTTATGCTTCTTTCTTCTTTTCTACCTTCCTCTGACATTTCCTCTAATGAGTAGAAAGAGATACACTCTATTTCTATTTCTTTAGTACTTAATATTTAAGATAAATAGAAAACAAATTGTGATGTTTAGTTATATTTCTATCTTCTTCTTAAAAAATACATGGGCTTTGGAATGTCTAAATTTTATTATTACCCTCCCAATTTATATTACTGCTCAGCCTTTCAATTGTATTTCTTTAATTACCCATATAAGACATTTTTATTGCTTGATATATGTATGTGTGGGCATATATATGTAAACACACAATGTTTAGTATATTAGATTTAGTATGTTAGATTTACACATTTCTTTAAATTTGCCCATTTGTCTCCTGTTTCTCACTGAGTCTCACACCTGCCTTTGGGTTAACTTTCTTCCTTCCTTTGTAAAGTTAGTCCTCTTGAGCTGTGATTGAGCTTGATATGTAAATCAGGTTTACATTCATTTCCTCTCCATACTTCTACACACCATTTTCATGTCTCCTATCTATACTGGTGTTGTTGAGAAGTTGGTTATGACACCGATCAGCTTCCTTTTAAAATTAATGGATCTTTTATTTTCTTCTTACTGTTTTTAAGATCTTTTTGTCTTTGTTGTTTGGCAGTTTCCCTGAAATGCTTTCAGCTTTCTGAATCTGATCAGACATGTCTTTCGTGAATTCTGAAAAACTGGTTTTCCCCATGCTCACTCTTCCCTTTTTCTGAAATGACAGTTTAATTTATGATGCATTTTCTTAGACTATCCTCCATGTCTTCTTGCTTCTTTATTTTTCCATCTCTTGGTCTTCTACCTTGGAATCTGTGTAATTTTTTTTTTAAAGATTTTATTTATTTATTCGACAGAGATAGAGACAGCCAGCGAGAAAGGGAACACAAGCAGGGGGAGTGGGAGAGGAAGAAGCAGGCTCACAGCGGAAGAGCCTGATGTGGGGCTCGATCCCATAATGCTGGGATCACGCCCTGAGCCGAAGGCAGACGCTTAACCGCTGTGCCACCCAGGCGCCCCAGAATCTGTGTAATTTCTTTAGATTCTTTAGATTTACCTTCCAGTTCACTAATTATGTCTTCACCTGTGTCTATTATTCTATTGGTCATCCTTTTAGTTTTTAATCCCAAAGATATATGCTTCTAGAAGTTCTATCTGGTTTTTATTCGGATCTTACTAACCACTTTTGTAAATCTTATTCCTTATTCATATTTTAAATTCCCTTTCCTATTTCTTTAAGCATTTTTAAAACAAATTTATTTTATACTTTACCCAATAATGCCAATATCTGAGGTTCTAGTGGGTTAATTTCTGCTGTTTATTTTGTTTTCCTTTTTCCTTGTCTCCCTCTCCTGACTCTAGATTTGATAATTTGTTTCCTCAGACGATTTGTGATTTTGGATCATGAGTTCATGTTTAGCTGTGCTCTCTCTGTGAGAATTGTGCAAGACATGATTTGTATATCCATCAAGAGAGGATTTGCTTTTGTTTCTGTTAAGATATCCAGGACACTAGAAATCCAGAGGATAGTTTTAGGTTAGTTTCTAAGACTGAGTTTCCTAAACCATGCAGCAGTATAAATTCAATCACTGAAACTCTATCAGGGTAGACCACTGGTTACCATTTCTAAAGGGAGAATTTTTCACCAGTGCTCAGACTTAGATTATTAATTTCTTTGTCATCTCTTTTTTTCTAAAAGGCACCCGCCCCCCCACCCCCCGCCGTTCTAACCTGTCACTGAGCAGGTGTCTCATTTCCATAGCCCATCTTTCACACAGGATCCAGTCCATGTTACCTGTCCCAATGTGGCTAATAAAACACAAGCTTCTAAAAGGTCAAGTGCCCTAAGATCACTTGCAGATTCAGCATCTGCTACCACCTTCATATTAGCTCTCATATATACCTAAAGAGTACATAATCAGTCCACACTTGGCCACTGAGAGTTCTTACGTGGTCTTGTTTTGTTCTCTTTTCACCTGCGACTAAAAAAGAAATCTGCCTGCACTAGTGGTAGGACCAGTAAACCAAGAAACTTTGAAGCTATTAGTGTCCATGTTATGCTTCCTGTAGATTTAGTCTGGCCTTTTGAAGGAGAGAATAAGACTGAGGTGCAGAAAGATGCACAGATGAGAGGTGATAACAGTGTCGTGGCAATGTAAAGTTCTTTCTTCTATTTCCTAACTCTTAGATGATCTACTTGTGTCTCTTATTATTGCAACATTCATTAGTTCTCTTCCTTTAATTGCTGAAGAACCAAGTACACTTCTAATAAAATTCCCTTAGCATAAAGTAGTTCCGGTTATGTTTCTGACACTTGCAACCAATGCGGTCATGACAAATACATAATTATTTTGTTTCACATATCTTTTTCTTTTTAATATTCCACAAAGTCTACCTATTGCACGGCAATAGGTATTATTGAATTAAATTGACTTGAATAAGATGGGCACACTAGCTCTGGTTAGAATGAAAAGCAACTTTTGGGTTGATCTCAGACTATTTCCAACTGATGACGCTAATACGTTCCAACTATCAAGATCAGAAGAAATAAGGCAGCCCAAGAACTGACTTAAGATAATTTTAGCCTCCAATATGAACCAAAAATTATGCTCCCTTCCACCACAAAACTCATACACTTCCCTAAGATAACCCTGAGAATCAGCCTAGATATGATACAAATGTTCAAGTTCTAACCTGAACTGTCTGAATATCCAAAATTTTTCCTGAAGTCTCTGGAGAGGAAATATCTCAGTTATAAAATAGACCAAAAAAAAATAAAAAAGCACATTGTTAAATTGATGACTTAGTGGACACAAGCAAAGAGGAGTGGAAGTCTGAGGTGATTATCAGATAATTTATGCCAGAATTTTCTACTGTATAAAAATACATTGGGGTCTCAAAATAGACATGTGGTCTATTACTAATGATCAAATTTTGGCACTGCTTTTCACCTCTTGGGCATAGAATCAATGCAGTGAGCCAATGGTCGGAACAGAGCTAGGAGTATAGAAATTAAATCTTTATGCTATCTTGGAAGTTGACTCTCACGTAATGAATGTGTAATAATGGAATTCTCATTCTCATCACTTTGCTCCATGCTTAAACTCTAATTTATAAAATGCATCCTTGTCTTGTGATCCTATATAGATTTATCCTCACTCCAGATATTAAGGCCAAGGTTTATATTCTATGTGAATATATTATTCCACTAAATTTTGAAAAAGCAAAGAAAAAGAAGGAAACAATATAAAAGCCAAAATGTATCATTTCAGAATATCTTTTAAGCTTTTCCACATACTAATATTTTTATTTAAATCACAGATTATGTATTTCAAGATAAAGTTTCCCCAGTCCTAACCCAATATCCTCCCACCTCTTTTGTTAAACTTAAGAATTTATCTATTTTTTCTTTTGGAAAATACAATTCTTCTGGGAGATCCACACACTGGCTGTTTTAGTCTTTTGTCTTTGAGAAATGGGCTCCTTCCCAGTGGAAGCCTCTAAAGGGATTTTTCTAAAGGAACCACACCACAACGAAGTGACTGCTCAGGCAATTATTCTAGGAAAACTCTCTCTGTGAGTTGGCCAGACAGGATGAAATTGGATAATTTTCTTTAAACCCTAAAGAGAAGAATAAGACACTTGGGAATAAAAGGGGTGAGGTGCCAAGAAGAATTTCCCCACACAGAGGAAGGAGTGGTAGAGGACCAAAGCAGAAGACAAAAAATGATGTCTCTGTTTGCCCTTTTTAATAATGCTTGCTGTGGCCCAGGACCTTTGTTTTGTTCTATGATTCTCCTTGGAGTTACTGACTTATTTTTCAGGGTAAGATGAAAATAACCTAAATACATACATGTATATCCTTCCTAGAAGATGCTGTGTCTATTAGTCAAGGCATTAAAAGTCCAGCACATGTGGTACATTTGGCCCACTGAAAATAATACACCACTGGAACTGGTGAAGTCTATTTTTATAATAAGCAAAATTTCTTGGCTTAGTCTTTCAATATTTTATCAGCATGCTCAGAAGTATTTCCTTTAAGTTAAATCCTTGTCATGAAGAGTTTTTAAAATTTGGAAAATAACTAATTCCCATGAGGAATTATCATTGAGAATTATAAATATTATTACTACTAAGAGAGACTGCAAAATCCCTTCTCATTTTATAAGTAAGAAAACAAAGACCTAGAAAAGTTTTCAAGTCTACTCAGCTGATTAGTGGCAGGGTCACAGCCAGAACATAAGTGTCCGTGATTTATAGCTCACTGTTCTGACCACCTAATCACCACCCACTATTCTGCTAAGTGGGATATAAATATAGTAATAATTCATGCAATACAATTCTAAATTATTTCTGTAAGGATACTGGGTATAAATTCATGAATTGCAAATTTTGTCATCCTTTCTCAATGGGAAGCATTGATAAATTTGCTTACCTTAAACGGATTTTACCAATTCATTGCCTTTACTATATTTTATATTTTCTATTTAAACTTAATTTAAAGTCAAAATCTCTGACCATAATAAATACATAAAGAAATTAATTCCACTTCTACTTTGTCAGCAGCACTACAGCCATCCTAACTACTAGGAAAGGTAGATAGTAAACCAATTCTCAAAGTTAATCTTAATAAATTTTGGTTAATGATGAAATAAATCGCAGAGCATAAAATTGTATGTTGTGACCCTACAGTATATATTCCTAAACAAACAACTGACCTGTGAAATAGGTTTTTATTGCTACTGTTTTCCTAAATTAACATCACTTCTAAGAAGATCTAAATGGGAAAAATTTTAGGTTAGCCTCCATATAAAATAGGAATCTGAATTCTGTAGCTGAAAAAGGGGACGTGATATAGTGATATTAACCTAAGTGACATAAAATAACAAGAAAATCAAAATTGACTGGAAATAGCATATCTGGGTGTTTTTCACAGTTACTAATGAAAAACATACTGTATTTGTGTAAACAATACGCTCAGAAAAGTGGCCTTAAACTTGAGACATGTAGCAAATGAGAAATTTCCCTGGAAATGATAAACATTTGAATAACAGCTCAAAAGTTGCTGAGTATGGAACTTGAAACTGAAAACAAAGCAGGCAATGAGGAACTCTGAGGGCTGGGCATGAGGGACACCAAAATCGAAACCACAGTCTTTGCACTCCAGTTGCCTCATGTCCAGTTGGCAGGCAGAAATGTCAATGTAACCCACATGTTGGCGGGGCTTACTCTCTCCTTTGAGAGTCCCTATAAAATGGGACTAATTCCATGGGGTTTGTCTTCTGAGGCTAATTTCTCATTTTGATATCTTGTCCTTACTACACGTGTTATGTCACCGCCATCTTTCTGTCTGAAAGATGTCTAGATTTTCGAGAGTCACTCGTCTTTGATTTCAATTGAAACATGGGTCACACAGGGCATTTGTAAGTGGCAGGCTTTACTGAAGGTTTGTGGCGAGTGTTACATCACAAAATCAAATGGCAAAAGACTCGATCATGGAATTGGAGAGATCCCTGTGCTCAAAAGCCCTTTGGCCACTTTTCTCTGGTCAATTTTTCCCAGTTACCCACTTTCCTATGATATTCTGCTTCCCCTTCCCTCTAGTCTCAGTCCTGCTTACCCTTCAATCCTCAATTCTCCTTAACCTCTTTAAGTAGTTTTTTTTTTCTTTCTTTACTTCACTGGTTTCTTCCAGAGTATGTCTTCATAACCCCATCACTTCCCCTAAAGCAATCTGTTAGGATGATTTCCTAAATAGAGACAGCTGTCTTCCTAAGAGGAACTCCCAGATCAAGATGTTTAAGTAACAAAGGTCTCCCTGGCAACATACATGATATGGTAGGAGAGTGCCTATAAAACTCAGGCTGTACAAATAATGGCAGTGCAGAGAGCAAAGGCAATGGAGGCCCCAGTTTTCTTATCAGATTGATAAAAGTTATCAGTTTATCCATTTTCTCACACAGTTATTGTGAGGATTAACTGATTATGAATGTGAACTCTGAGTTACGTTCTAATGAAACATTTACTCTTGGATACCTAGCCTTGTCTGGTCCTTAACAAGCCTTCAACTAATTTGGTAGGCACTCTCTAGGTATATCATAGGGCAGGGAGGATTTGAAAATATTTTAGAAACAACAATAAAAAAAGCATCAAAGATGATCCTCTTTTAAGACATTTAGTTTTAAAATAGGCCACCATGGGGGTATTCTAGGAAGAAGGAACAAAATGACAAAGATCTATAGGAAAGGTAACACACGATGAATTTATACCAGGAAGTAGTGGTGGGTAAATTAATATAAGTAGATTGGGCAAGCATTGAAGGCAGGATAATGATTTTGGATTTAATTCAATGAATTGAAAAAAATCACTGCTGTCATGTGTGATGTGATAGACAAACAAAGCCTTTGGTGGTATAATCTCATCAGAGCATCCAGAACATGAGATATTAAGAGTCTGTGCTCTCTGCTCTGCTCAAGCAATACCCCTAGAGTTGTTATCACCTGGGGACTCCACACTTGAGGAACACTGATAAACACCAACTCATTCGAAAGAGAGGAATAGCAAGGAAGCCTGGAACTGTGACACATGAGGAGTGACAAAAGGAATGGGGGTGACTACCCTATAGACTAGAAAGTGCAAGGGGCCAATGTGTTAGACTGTGACATTCTCGAGAACATGGTTTGGTATTTTTGACCTTTGAGTTCTCAGTGCCTGCAATGGTTGCTGCTCAACAAAGGTCTGTTGAATGAATGAATGAATAATTGAATGGCCAGCTGTCATACAGAACAGAATTTAAATTCACTCTTTGTGTCCACAAAGGGCAGAGGGTGATGGAAGTTGTAGAGACAGAGATATAGATGGTGGCCTGACATAAAGAAGACTTTCAACATGTACAACTCTTAACAGTGAATAGAGCTGCTGCTAGAACCGGTCAAGTTTCCACTCAAACGCTGGGGTAAGCAAGCTCCTGCTTGAAAGGAGACAACCTAAGCACCCCAGCACTCTGAGACTCTTCAGCTTAGTCAAAATTTTTGAATTATTGGCATGATATAGATCTCTTATAATGAACTGTGAGCATTTTGTTAATATTACTTATGTGTGCAGTAACAAACTGCCCTGCAATGTTCTCTTCTTAAACTTAGTTTTCATGCTGCACTTTGTTCTGTTTCATGAGTCACAGATTCGTAAGAAGAAACCATACATATGGACACACACAGGCAACCTCTACTGACACCGTATACACACATTAGATGAGGTTTCCAATTTATTCAGCTGAAGATGTCAAGTCCAATTATTCAAGCTGAAGATGTCTTTGCTGGTGGCCTCACCACCAGAGGCAGATATAGCATATCTGAACATACCTTCCTTTGCTCCTGATGCTCCTGATGGAGCATGCAATTGTTATTTAGATTTTCTAGCAAGATAGTGCCATAACTATCCCTTTTAAATTTGTACTTATACTTCCATCTTAGAAGAACTATGGCATTAACAGTGATATTATTTTGTTTATTGCAACCTGCCCCCCTCCTCACCCCCGCAGTCTTCAACTAAATTTAGCACCAAAAAGGTATAACCTCACCTTGGCAAGAAAGCAAAGACACTACCCAGGTGTTGCTGAGTAATACCTGTCTAGGCTTACCACAATTCCCAAAAACCTATTAATTTGCATAGTTATAAAAGAACTCAACTTACATGTTTTTTTTTCCCCAAGGAATTAAATTATCTTCTTTGAACATATTGTCTAGTAATTTCTTAATTCAGTCACTCTCTTTGATAGCTCATGGGAAGTATAGACAAAAGAAATCTTAGCATCCTATGTAATCATGAGACTAAATAAAGAAACCCCAAGAAGGAAGGAACTAGGTAAAGGACCCTAAGAAGAAAACATGAAGGAAATACAGAAGAGTTCTGTCTTCGATAACAAAAACCAAAAAAAAATATTGCTATGGACTAGATATTTATAGGTGCCCCCCACATTCTTATGTTGAAGCCTAATCCAAAATGAGATGGTACAGGAGGAAAGAGAGGATTTGATCTAAGAGTGGTGCCCTCATGTATGGGATTAATGCACTTATAAGAGGGATCTTAGAGAGCTTTTCTGCTCCCTTTCTACCATATGAGGTTGTGGTGAAGAGATAACTTTCTGGGAACCAGGAAGCTGAACTCACTAGACATCAAATTTGCTGGTGCCCTTGATTTTGGACTTCACAGCTTCCAAAGAACTGTAAGCAACCAATGTTTGTTGTTTAAGACACCCAGTGTATGATATTTTTGTCATAGCAGTCCAAACAGACTAAGTAAGACAAGTCTATTTTACAATGCCTTGATATGAAAGTACAAATGCAATAGTAATTTAAATATGCCTAATGACAGGCATTCTTCCCAAAATTGCCAGAACAAAATTTTGACCCTTTTTTTTAAAAAGATAAAAAGCACAATAATTAAAATGACTACCTTTGGACACTCTTAATAGTAACAACTGAAT
Organism: Ursus americanus; assembly: GCF_024610735.1. Classification (NCBI taxonomy): domain Eukaryota; kingdom Metazoa; phylum Chordata; class Mammalia; order Carnivora; family Ursidae; genus Ursus; species Ursus americanus. The sequence goes on along the minus strand of NC_142155.1, from coordinate 3,492,623 downwards.
TTAAAAGAACCCAAACTCAGTTCTAAAAGAGACGAGAAACTGGGGCATTAGAGTACTTACCAGGGAGATTTAGGCAGTAGGTTTATGTGTCAGCTGTGGTTTTAGGAGTTATGACCCAATTTTTATGGCATAAAAGTTCATTTACTTATTAAATATTTATTGAATACCTACTCTCTGCCAGACACTGTCATGACTCTCCTTTATTGATTTAAAGATAGAACAAAATCCCTCTCCTAAGGAGCTCCTAAAAAAATCAGACTATTTTGTTATTCCCTCTCATTTTAACCCTAGAAATTCCTGCCTTGAGACATAATCAGATTATATAAAATTAAACAAATTTAAATTCTTTTTAAAATTATATCAGAAGAAAAAAGGAGTTTTAAACAAAATATTAGTACTCTATAAGTTGTTATTTTCATACTTATGCAATAGTTTAAAATTCTAACAAAAATAAATCTATTTAATTTAACATAATAGTTAACAGTAAAAGTCATTGTTTTCCAAAGTTTTCTACACAGATAAATTCTCTCCCTCTCCCTCTCTCCCTCTCTGTCTCTCTGTCTCTCTCTCTCTCAGATATTCTCTTTTTTTTTTCCCCTTACACTGTGTGGAAATGCTGACTTTTATAATGAGCCGCAGAATGATCTTTGATGAGGCAAGGGGGAAATAAATTTCACAGTAGAGGAAATCTAACTCACCACAGTTTTAAATGAATAGAGAAGATAACAATGTATAATACCCAATAGTGAAAGCAGTAAAGAAGATAATGTTGTCTGGAAAACAAAAATTCACTAAACTTCCATTTGATCGCAAGCAACATTAACAGAAGTCCACTGTACAAGGTCAAAATATGCATCCCAAAGAAAATTAGCGGCTGCAGAATGTAAGCAGTTGTAAGCACAAACATCAGACAAACAAAAATGCTAGTCATGGGAGATAATTTCCATAGTGATATGTAGATTATTAAAATATTGTTTAATATAAGACATCTCAAGATCTTTAATTTTCTAGTTAAAGTTACATACTATAAATTTCCAACAGAAGCATATAATTTTCTACTTTTATGAAATGTGCTTGACCATGTAAACATTTTCTTCAAGAAACACCTTGCCAAAGTTTCCAGGAAACATAGGTTTTCAGGTATTGGGAGGCTACAGGAAATAATGTATGCAAAGCACCCATTACAGTGCCTGGTACACAGCAGGTGCTCACTTGTGGTGACAGTAATGGAGGTGTTGTAGATGTTATCACTAGATAAGGAAAGACATAGATTTTATGATGGTCGGCTTACACCTGAAACACATATAAAGTGTTTCTGAAACAGAAGGGGAGAGAGGAGGGATAACTAGTAGATTTTGAGTACCATGACATGCTAAGAAGGAAACACATTATCATTTAATTATTATAACCATACTATGAAGTAGGTTTATTATGTCAATTTTAGATGAAGAAAGTGAGGCTCAGAGCCTGCTCACAGTTCCACAGTGAGTAAATTATAGGCCTCTCTGAATTCAGAATTAATTCTCCTTTGTCAAAAGACACTAATTCCTTAAATATGTTCTTGATTTTATTAGGTATTAAAGAGTGGGTTTTTAAAATTTATTTAAATTCAATTTAATTACCATATACAATATTATTAGTTTCAGGGGTAGAATTTAGTGATTCATCAGTTGCATACAACACCCAGTGCTCATTACTTCAAGTGCCCTCCTTAATGTCCAACACCCAGTTACCCCATCCCCCCACCCCCAGTCCTCCAGCAGCCCTCAGTTTGTTTCCGATAGTTAAGAGTCTCTTATGATTTGCCTCCCTGTTTTTGGCTTATTTTATTTTTCCTTCCCTTCCCCTATGTTCATATGTTTTGTTTCTCAAATTCCATGTATGAGTGAAATCATATGGTATTTGTGTTTCTCTAACTTATTTCACTTAGCCTAATACCCTCTAGTTCCATTGATGTCACTGCAAATGGCAAGATTTCATTCTTTTTGATGGCTGAGTTTTATATATATATAAAATATATATATAAATATATATATATAAATATATATATATAAAATATATATAAAATACATGCACCACATCTTCTTTATCCATTCATCTGTTGATGAACATCTGTGCTTTTTCCATAATTTGGCTATTGTGGACATTGTGGACATTTGTTTGTCATATATTATGCCAAATGGAGTAGTACAAGAGGATACCTCTAGAGAAAAAAGTAGAGCTGAGCTACTTCTGCTATTTACTTACTGCTATTTACTTATTTACTTTATTTACTTACTTTTTATTTACCTTGGGCCTTAGTTCCTCATCATAAAATGGAATTTTCACCCTCTCTCTCCCTTTCTCCTTCCCTTCTTTCTTTCCTTCCCTCCATCCCCGCCCCCTTCCTTCTTTCCTTACACATAATATCAGTGATATTTGAGCAAACCAAGTGAAGGGAAGAGGGAAAAGAAGTAAGGTTGAGGGGCAAAGAAGGGTAATAGAGGGCATTCTAGGCCATGGTAAGAAAGTTGAATTTTATGTTAAATACAAGGAGAGCCACTGCAAGATTTTTAAAGCAAGGGAAGAGATTGCCAGATTATCATTGAGAAAATCCCTTTTACTGGTACTTGAAAAATGGAAGGGGGCAGCGATGAGGGGACAGGGTGAGGGACAAGAGTGAAAGTAGAGAAACTAGTTAGAAGCTGATGTGTTCACTGAAGCAAGAGATCTGAAGGCCTGTTCTAAGAGGGTGGCAGTGGACATGAATGAAGAAAGGAGTTTTGGATATATTTTCAAGGTAGAATCAATAAGGTTACTAAAATGTATATCTAGTTTATCAGAAAGGAAGGGTTCTTAGATTTTTGCTACTCATAACTTGATAAAGCACTGTGCTTCTCACATGAAAGAAGAACAGGGGTTTGAGACGATGGACATAGAAGGGGAAAAATCCAGAAATTCCATTTTGGATTTGTTAAGATGGAGAATGTGAGCTACGCCCAAGCGGAGATGTCAGGAGACATTTGGACACAGGAGTAAGGAGCTCAAGGGAGAGATGTAAATTCCAATGGAAGTGTGGAAATCATTGGCACAAAAAAGCTCATATCCTCGGGTTGTGATAAGATCACTTAGGGACAAAGGTTAGAGATGAAAAAGATGACAGTCTCAGACCAAACCCTGAGTTACTTCGAATGAGGTGGTTGGAGAAGGACATCAAGAAAAACAAACAAACAAACAAAAGGATGAAGTGAGCAAGAAGGAAAGCAGGAGAGTGTTTCAAAACTAAGAGAGTAAAGACCTACTAAGTGATGGGGACAGGGGATAAGAAGTAGTGACTCATTGAAGGTGTTAGACGATATTTTGAAATATTAACTCTCTTCTCCTACGGTAGGAAGCAGAGTGCAGGTGATGGTGTGGCCCAGGGAAGGAGAGAGACACTTTTACTTTGCTGGAGGTCATTTACACACTCACAGTGAAAGGACAGCACAGGGACTCTGCACCTCAGGGTAATTCGCAGAGACAGAGAGGGGCACATTGTTTTATTTCACAGACTGACTCTGACCTTAGTTTCTTAATTTGATTACACATGGTGAATGGATGATATAGCAAGAGTTCAGCTCAGATACGTGTAGATAAAATCCACCTCCAAAATGCTGGAGATCCTGGTGAGCAAAGGACCACTGGTGATGCAACCATAAAACTGTGAACTAATGTGTCCTTTGTAAATGCCAATTCTAAACTAATATGGACCTCAGGTTTTAAACAAAGTCATGCATAACTTTACTAAACTGAAGAATTAATACATTTATAAAGCATTCATAATTTCTTCTAGGTTTCCCGTAACTTGGAATTGACCTTCCTTTTAGTCCCTTGGGTTCTAAAGTGAGTTGTAGGAAAATCTCATCAAGCCCAGGGACACCTTCTAGACTGAAATTGCCACTGCTCTTCCTCCATCACAGCCAGCTCCCCTTTGTCTGGTAGTCTCAGTTACATCTGGCACCTGGATCCTGTGCTCCTCTCCCAAAATAAAGAGGTATGTCTCAGAATTGATTGGGGGGAAAAATGAGATACAATTACATACTGCTAGACTGGAGAAAATCCAAAACACTGACAGCACTGAATGCTGGCATGAATGTGAAGCAATAGGAGCTTCATTTATTGTTAGTGGGAATACAAAATGGTAAAGCCACTTTGGAAGACAGTTTTGCAGTTTTTACAAAATTAAATATACTCATTACATGAACCAGTAACCATGTTCTTTGGCATTTATCCAAATGAGTTGAATATTTTTGGTCACATAAAAACCTTCACATGGATATTTCCAGCAGGCTTATTCATAATTGCCAAAACTTAGAAGCAACTAAGATGTCCTTCAGTAGGTGAACAGATAAATCAACTGGTACATCCAGACAATGGAATTCTGAGCTAAAAAGAAATGAGCTATAAACCATGAAAATAAATAGGGAAATATGAAATGCATATTGCTAAGTAAAAGAAACTAATCTGAAAAGACTATATACTATATGATTCCAATTATATGATATTCTGGAAAAGGCAAAACTAATGGAGACAGTAAAAAAGATCAGTGGTTGTCAGAGTTTGGGGAGGTAGGGGAGGGATGAATAGGAGGAGTACAGAGGATTTTTAGAGCAATAGAGCAACTATTCTGTATAATACTACAATGTTGGGTACATTTGTCAAAACTCATAGACTGTACAACACCAAGAGAGAATCCTAATGTAAATTATAGACTTTAGGTGATTATGATGTATCACCACTATAAGTTCACTGATTCCAACAAACATACCACTCTAATGGGAAATGTTGATGGTGGGGGAGTCTGTGCATCTGTGGGGATAGACGTATGAGAACTCTAATTTCTGCTCAACTTTTCTGTGACCCTAAAACTGCTCTTAAAAAGAGCCTATTAAAAAAATTATATGGAAAGCTACCCTTTCAGTAAGTATTTATTAGATTAGCTGAAAACTCTTTGTGTTTCCCTCACATATAAAGCTTGTCATGGCCCTTCTAAAGCATCTTATTTGATTCTCTCTTTAGCTGAGTAATAGAAAGAACATTTAAACTTTATTCTTTGGTGATTCCTAATTCTCCTACAGGCTCTATGCCTCCCTCTGCCCCATATAGTCCCAGCTCAAATTGGTTATAATGCATTCCTACATACTTCTAGGATAATCCATGTTCTGGATAGCACAGTGGTTATAAGTCACTGGTTTTACATTTTTGTAATCTCTACATCTCAAAAATCACAGGTTAAGAGAAAAATGCTATTAAGCCCTAGTTTAGAATGATTTTTAGAAGTTTTTTAAGTCTGTCTTTATTTTGAGAAAGTGACTTCAACAGGTCATGGTGGGCCTGAATTCAGACAGAACAGGCCCAAATTCCATCCCTCACTGCCATGCTAAACAGGAAGGAACACATAAAACTGTCAGGCCATTTCACTGAAAGGTCTGTATTGGAGTTACAAAAAAAAAAAGAAAGAAAGGAACATTTCCAGTAGTCGTCTGGAAGATTTTATTTCATTTGTTTGCCTTATAAAGTCGTGCTTGGTCATCTTATTAAAAGACAACCTTGCTATAGAAAACACAAACTGCTCCATGAAATTATGCATCAACAAATATTGATTTGCACCAGATTGGACCCTGGTTGCAGGAAGGCAAAGCTGTAGCCCAAATAGTCCCATTGATTCAGGATAGAAGAACTGTGTCTTCTGTCTGTTTTGACTCTCCAGGATTTCCCTAACTTTTCCCTCATCAAAAATATATCAGTCTGTGGACTGAGGTGTTAAATGAATGTGCCAGTAGGTGTGAAGCGCTGGGCAGGAGTGGAGAGCTCTTTGCACTTCCCTGTAAAGTCCTGCCTGCCACTGGCAACCTCGCCTTGCCTTTCCTCTCCAGCCGCTGCTCTGGCTTTGTGCTAATTTCTTTACTAAGCTTTCACTCCAAGGCCATTTTACCCAGTACCAGAATAAAACAGACCCACTCTCTTATCCTCCCAAACATGAGAGAATCAAAATAGATGTGGCACAGTTTGGGAGTGTAGGAGAGGGTGTGTTGAACTTATTGCCTATATACAGCAAAACTGGATGAAACACGTTGACTCCTCAGTCTGGGTCTTCATCTTTCTTGCCTTGAGGAAAGTAAACAGGCAGTTACATTGCAGGGAGCTAGTGCTATGACCAGGGAATGCCACAAAGGCACTACCAAACACATCCCCTCAAAAGATTCTAGGGGGCTGAGAAGGGCAGTCAGGGAGGCCTTTCCTGAGGAGTGGTGACTACACTGAGACTGACAAGAGGGGACGTGAAGGATCTTACTCTTTCCACTCATCATCCCCAGAAACAGTCAGAAAGATGAAGTGATTTTCTCAGGATGAACATAATTGTTAACTAGCAAAACTGGGATTCAGACTGTCCCAGATGGGACAGAAAGATCTAGGTTCAAATCTTAATACAAGTTACATCACCTCCATAAGCCTTAATTCCCTCATTTGTAAAGTGGTGATAAATTAGATGCTTACCACAATGACTATAAAATAATTATCAATCAATCAATCAGTCAATAGTATTAATTCTATCATGGTCTATTTCGCTACATTGTAAGCGCTGAGTGTGTAGACAGTATGTCCATCTTGCTCGCTGACATTCTAGAGCTTTACCCAATGCCTAGCATATAATAGATGATTCTTACATATGAAGAAATTAAGAGAATGAAATGAAAAAACATATATGAAGTTCAGGGCCAGGAGTTTCTCAGGAAATGTTAGCTCTCTTTACCTATCACCTTGTCAATAGGACAGTCCCTTTTAACTACATGATTTTATTTGGAATATATTTGAATACTTTTGAGTGTCATCTGGTATTGTCATCCAGGCTCAATACTACACTTAATGGCTAATAGTTGTCCAATCTACACCCTTTGACAACAGATTTGGCACGATCCACTGCTAGAGGCAGGAGCACCATCCCAAATAAAGATAAATAAAAAGGAGGAGGATTGGTGCATCCAGGACAAAATGTAGCCCTACCCAGGCCCACATTCTCAGAGCTGTCCTCAGGGGAAAATAGCTACAAACAAATGCTGTTAGTCACTTGGAAGTCCTAAAATCTTAATATGCTTTTATTTTTCTATAATAAATAAGCATTTCTCTGACTTTATGCTGATATACTGACTTTTTCATAAGTCCAGATTTCAGCTTTTAAGTGACTGGCTTCACTGGGAGCAGAGAAGCCTTAGAAGACTGTTTGACTCCTCTGGGCTATAGTGAACAGCATCATCCAAAAGACCGTGTGCAGTGAATGGCAGAATGGATGCATTTTTCACCAAGCGCCCATGGAGACAGCCACAGCCATCATATCAGAAAGCAATTCTGGCCATTTATACGAGAAGAAGTGGCTGAGAGGTTGGTGTTTGCTAACTATCCCCTCTAACGCTTACTATCAATCTCCATGCCAGCAATTGGTGGCTCAGCCCAAACCTGAGTGACAACGCACCCAGCAGCTTCAAGAAGAGAGCCACAGAAAATAAAATAAAAAGTGAATCAAGTACCATTTTAACTCATCTTTCTTTTAATAATGAGAAAAATGTGTTGGGGAGCTTAAAAGAGATAGAGCAAACACATTAATTTATGCCAATGAAATTTCTGAAAATAATTACCATTTTCATTCTAGAGGACCCACATTATCTGATTCCAACATAGGTTACCTCATTTTGCATTCCATGACAATCTATTTTAATGATGAAAACTCTATTCTATGATTAATTCTGCTCTGGTCCACCCCCCCCCCCCCACACACACACACAACACTTAATTCTGGTTGGCCAATGTCCACCAAAAGTTGGAAGTGCTAATATACATATAAAATCCCTGGTAACGTTTATTTTTAAAGAGTGTGCTCATTAAAAGGAAGGAAGGAAGGAAGGAAGGAAGGAAGGAAGGAAGGAAGGAAGGAAGGAAGGAAGGAAGGCACGCTGGTTGATTTGGAAACTCCAGGCTTCTGAAGCAGCACTGCCTATGCCGAAGGGCAAAGCTCCCCTGGCCCTTGGTTTCCAGGGATGCAGAGCTAATGCCTTCACAGGTTAGTAGCTTCAAGCCTGAGGCTTCTCGTGAAATGCAACAATCTGTTGTTTGGTTTCCCTGTACATTCCCCTTACAGTTCGGTAGCACATTCAAGCAGAGTATAATTGTAAAATGGAAATGTGCAATGAATACAGGGAAATGTATACAGAATAGGAAGCAGATAACTAGATGGTTCAGTAGGACAGAACAAATTGCATTTAAGAGGTTGGTTTGAAGGATTTTTTTTTTCATTTTTACTCTTGCAGATAAGGTGAGTTAAACAAGTCTATCATAGGAGGTTGAAAAGTTTGCCAATTAATGCATTTTATTCACAGACTATCTGCATACCATCATAAGTACCTGGATGAGCAATTAGATACAATATGCTTTATATTATCAGCTATGTATCAGATCTGCTTAAAATAGAGATTACTTCACCTAAATGAAAGTTTGACAAACACCTCTTTCTCCTAACCAAAACCTAACCCTCTGCTTTTTCTAGAGATTGCATTCCCTCTTGTCTGTTAAGGACTTGGCTCCTGTAGGTTTCCCCTTCCTCTCCTAAAATATTAACTTCTTTCTCTCTCCTGGATCAGCAGCAGCAGCACTCAAATCCCCATAGGAGCTATAAAATGCCACATACTGAAAAGTCCCCTCTTGATCCATAGTCCATCTCCAGCCTCACGCCTCTGCTCCTCCTGATAGCAAAAGCCTCTGAGAACTTGTCTGATTCTCTCTTTCTACTGTTTCCCACCATTCTCTCCTGAACCGGCTTTTCTTCTCACATCCTGGCCCCAGTGAAAGCAATCTGGTTACATGTAGCAATGGCATGCATCATATATCCAATAATGCTCCACTCCTTGTCCTTCCTTACTGAAGCTCCTAACCACATTTACACAATTGATCCTTGCAACACTGTCTCGCTCGCTTCTCACAGTTCTAACATTCTGCCCTCCTCACTGGCTGATCTTGATGATCTCCCTGATCCCTTTGCCTCCCTTCCGTTCACCAGGACTCAGTCCCTTGGTTATAAATACCATTTATGTGCTGATAACTCCAAATGCTTATCTCTAGCTCCAATATTTGCTGAGTTCCTGACCCATGTCGTAGATACTTGACCTCTCTACTTGGATGGCCGGTTGAAACTCTGCTCAGTGCTCTTCACCACACAGCCCCCCTGGCTTACACCTAGGAGTCTCTCCTACTGCCTCTCCATCTCCCCACCAGATACATCCATTCTAGCAGGAATTCCTGTCTGTTCTATTTGGAATTTGATCATTTTTCACCACTCCATCGCTGCAGCTCTGGTGCAGGTTGCCCTCATTTGTATCAGGATTTGAGCTAGAAAGCCCTAGCTGGTTTCTCTTCTCTACCCAGAAGCCAAAGGAATCTCTAAAACACGAATTGCGTTGTGTTAATTCCCTGCTTGACACCTTCTAACGGCTTTCTGTCCATTACACTTGAAATAAAATCCAAACTCCCTTTTGTTAACACACAAGGTCGTAAAAGACCTGGCTCCATTTATCTCTGTAGCCCTCTTACACCAACCACTCTGTCCCTGTCCCCTCTACTCCAGCCACTTGGGTAGCAATGCCATTCCTTGAGCAAGCACATTCAGTACCGCTCAGGGTCCTTGCCTCTGCCATCCTCACTATTTGGAAAGTGCTTCCTTCTGATTCTCCCATGATCCTCACTGGCTCTCTCACCTCAGATATTACCTCCTCAAAAAGAACCCTTCCAGCCATTCTTTAGAAAATAATTCTCACCCTCACTCACAGCCTAGCCCTTTACTCCACTTTATTTTTCTTCACAGCACATATAGCTACCTGAAATTATAGTATATGTGTATTTATTAACATATTTATTCTAATTCTTCCCAATTGAATGTAATTCTACAGGACAGAAACATGACTGTCTTTTTCAAGTTTGGATCCCTAGTGACCATAACAGTGACTGACACATAACGGACATTCAAAAAAATGATATTTTAAATGAAATAATAAACAATAAATTTGGCTAGGATTATTAGTAATTAAATGTTTTTCTTATCATATCCTTAAGTCATTATCAAATCAATTTTAAAATAAATTGGATGAGAAGAGGAAATATTGTATAGATACCAATGTCCAAAATCATTTTAAGAATTCAACAAAAGTTCAGTCAAAATCTGAAAAGATTTTGAATGAAGGCAGAACTTGAAAACAGCATATTTTAAAATATATCTATTTGGGTAATTAAACAATAATATCAAATAAATTTGAAAAAGAATAATGACAGGTCGTGTAGAAATGTACTAATAGGGAGAAAACACTCTGAGGAGACTTGCTTTACAAAATGCTAAATATAATTTAAAGCTATAGTAATTAATAATGTGGTACCACTAACATCACATCACAGAGATAAAGAAAACAGCTGCAATATCTATGAAGGAAGCCCTGGCATATGAAAAACATAATACACTATGAAGTAAATATTACAAGTCATTAAATAAAGGACAAATACATTTTTAAATGGTTTGGGGCAAGTCAGGAAAACTCCAAGTAGGGCTTAACCCAGCAGAGTACAACAATAATGGCAACCAAAGAGATAAATATTGGAAGTAAATTATAAAAGTAGGATTAAATATTTCATGCATCTTGGAGGTAAGGAAGGCCTTCTAAAGCATACTTACTAAAAAAAAAAAAAACAATAACAGTGGCCACATTAAACAAGTAAACAAAAAGAAAGAACATTTTTGAATGTTAAGAAATATGAGCAAATAAAAAAGGCAACTCTCAAACTAGAAATAATCTAGAAAATACTTCTCACAGACTAACGAAATTAATATTTTTAGAAAGCACATAAATCACTCCTACAAATCAGTTATCTCATGAATAAAATAAAGAAAATAGTATTTGTTTTGCAGCAGATGGTGCCTGACAAATAGTTGGTAGACATTCCATAAGACATAAGTATTATTAATAATAAATTTAAAGTTTGGCAACGCTGTCAGGACCCCTCTCACTCTTGAGAGCTTTTTCTGTATCTTCACTTGATACACTTCCATAGCTTAAAAAAATAAATAAATAAATAAAATAAATAAATTTAAAGTAAAAACACTAATCTTTTAACAGAAAAGGAAAATGACAAAAACAAGATGTTATCAAGTCATATTAAACAAATGTACGTTAAAACTAGGGCTTACAATTTTCATTGGCAACTAAAAAAAAATAGTCAATAATCAAAATCTTGATTATAAAGAGTGTAAATCAGTACACCTGTTCTCAAAGCCCTTTGGTCCATACTATTCAAAGCAATCTACAGATTCAATAGAGTCCCTATCAAAATTCCAATGGCATTTTTCACAGAAGAAACAATCCTGAAATTCATATGGGGATACAAAAGATCCAGAATAGCTAAAGAAGAAAAACAGGAAGAACAAAACTGGAGGCATCACATTTCATGATGTCAAATTATATTACAAAACTGTAGTAATCAGTACTAGCATAAAAACAGACATACAGATCAATGCAACAGAAGACAGCCCAGATATTAGCCCACCCATATACAATCAATTAAATCTTTGACAAGAACCCACAAAGGAAAAAGGATAGTCTGTTTAATAAATGGTGCTGGCAAAACTGGATATTCATATGCAAAAGAGTGAAATTGGACCTTCATCTTACATCATGTACAAAAATCAGCTCCAAATGGATTAAAGATTTAAATGTAAGATCTGAAATCATAAAATTCCTAGATGAAAACATAGGGAAAATTTCCTTTACATTGGTCTTAGCAACATTTTTTTTAGATATTTATGACACCAAAGCACAGGCAACAAAAGCAAAAATAAACAAATGGGATTACATCAAATAAAAAGCTCTGCTCAGCAAAGAAAACAATCAACAAAATGAAAAGGCAACCTAGGAAATGGGAGAAAATACTTTCAAACCACATACCTGATAAGGAGTTAATGTACAAAATATATAAGAAACTCCTAGAAATCAATAATAAAAATAAAACAAGCAAGCAAACAAGAAATCTGATCTAAAAACGGGCAAAGAAACTGAACAGACATTTCTCCAAAGAAGAACTATAAAGGCCAACATGCCCATACTCCCATGTTCACTGAAGTATTATTCACAATGGGCAAGATATGGAAACAACTAAAATGTCCACTGACAGATGAATAGATAAAGAAAATGTGGTATACATATCATGTAATATTATTCAGCTTTAAAACAAGAAGGAAATCCTTCCATTTGCAATAATGTAAATGGACCTGGAAGAATATTAGGCCATGTGAAATAAGTTAGGCACAGAAAAATAAATATTGTATGGTTTCATTTATATGTGGAATCCCAAATAGTCCAAGTCATACAAGCGAAGAAGAGAATGGTGGTTGCCAGGGACTGGGTAGAAGGGAAATGGGAAGGTGACTGTGAAAGGATACAAAGTTTCAGTTATGCAAGATAAATAAGTTCTGAAAATAGACTATATAACATAATGCTTTAACCTACAGTACTGCATTAATATTTAAAATTTGCTAAAAGTGTAGAACTTATGTTAAGCATTCTTACACCCAACCACACACACATGCACAAATAATAATGATGATGATGATGATGATGATGGTAAAGAGAGAATAGAAGGAAGCTTTGGGATGTGATGGATATGTTTTATTGCCTGATGGTGATGATGGTTTCACAGGTATATTCTTATCCCCAAACTCACTGACTTGTAGGCAATAAATATGTACAGCTTTTTGCATGTCAATCATACCTCAATCATGTGTTTTTTTTAAAAAAGCAATATACTGTATTTCATCTAATTGATTGTAAAGTACAGCACAATTTTAAGTACCACTAAAAAGACCACACCAAAACAAAAAAACAAGCTAGCAACATGAATATGCCATCACTTGTAAAATGCGCTTGAATTGCAGAGATGACAGAAAGAAAAGGTGGGCAACTTAAAATCGATGAGATATGGTATAGCAAAAATCTTAATATAAAAAAAAACTCATTTGCTCAGTAATTTCCAATAATAGTTCATTGTAGTGGCAACCCCCTAAAAAACACACCCACATCCTAACCCCCAGAACCTGTGAATAGGACTTTTTTTTGAAAAAGGACATTTGCAGATGTAATTAAGTTAAAGATCTGTAGATGAGATCATTCTGGATTATCTAGGTCACCCTGAATGCAATGACAAGTGTCCTTATAAGAGACAGAGGAGAGGCACAGGAGAGAAGAGGAGAAGGCCATGTGAAGATGCAGGCAGAGCCTGTCACAAGATGAGGAATGCTTCCCACAGGAAGTGCAGTCCTGCCAGCACCTTGATTTCAGACTTCTGGCTGCCAGAACTGTGGGAGAATAAACTTCTGTTGTTTTAAGCCACCAAGTTTGCAAAAAGTTGTTACTTAAGCCCTAGGAAACTAATACAAGGGAATACTCACTTAAAAAAAAAAAAACAGTGATAAAACATAAATGAAGAAATGAAAATGAGAAAAAGGAGACTGAAAGAAGATATATCGAAATGGTGATACTGATTATATTTGGGTGAAATGATCATAGGAGATTTCTATATATTATTTCTGGAATGTTCTTTTCCATATTTTCCCAATTCTCAATGAGCATAAATAACTTTAATAATCAGGAAAAAAATAGTAAATGGGATAAAACATAACACTGAGGTAATTTTTTTAAAGATTTATTTATTTATTTGAGAGAGAGAGCAAGAGCATGCAAGTGGGGGGAGGGGCAGAGGAAAAGGGAGAACAGAATCTCCGACAGACTCCTGCTGAGCGTGGAGCCCAGCATAGGGCTCAATCTCAGAACCCTGAGACCACGACCTGAGCCAGACGCTTAACTAAGACACCCAGGGGCCCCAACACTGAGGTAATTTTTAAAAAGAACATTGTTCTATAATCCATTACTAATGTTTCGCTATGCTTTTTCTTTACGTTCTCTTCTAAACTTTGTCTTTATAATTAAATAAGATATTTATTGTCAGTCCAATGAAAATAAGAAATATTCCTCAAAATTTCTCTAGTATAAAACTCTGGAAAGACTTAGTTCTGTATGTTTTCTTTTAAAAAAAATTTAAAGATTTTTATTTATTTACTTGAGAGAGTGTGCGCAAGTGAGAGGGCACAAGCAGGGGGAGCAGCAGAGGGAAAGGGAGAAGCATGCTTCTGGCTGAGCAAGGAGCCCAATGGGGGGCTCGATCCCAGGACCCTGGAATTAGGACCTAAGCCGAAAGCAGACGCTTAATTGACTGAGCCACCCAAGTGCCCCTAAAATGTGTTTCTTAATTCATCCCCATAATCCTTCTTGAGCCTCCTTTTGTTCATCTCCTCCCAAGGTATTCCTTATAAATACACTGTTAAAGTCATTTTAATAAGGTTTAGGCATACTCTATCAAAATCAAGGGCTTATTGCTAGAAAGACTGCATGCAGCTTGTCATGATCCACGCATTTGAATAGTTCATCTTCTTCATAATTTTTTATTTTATAACAAATTATAATATTTATTATAAAATTTATATTTATATATAAATATAATGTATTTATTTAATAAATAAATTTATTAAAATAATTAAAATAAAAATAAATTTTTAAAAAATTTATAAATATTTATTATAAAATTATAATAATTTTATAATAAAGATTATTATATTTTTAATTAATAGAGTATTTTAAATTAATCTATTTTAGATCAGTTTTAGATTTACAGAAAAATTATCAGAGGGCACAGAAAGTTCCTATACATCCCCTCGCACCCCAACCAGTTCTCCCTATTATTAACATCTTGCATTAGTGCTGGACATTTGTTACAACTGATGAGCCGGTGCTCACACTGATAAATTATTATTAATGATATAATTTACAATAGGATTCACCCTTGGTATTGTATATTTTGTGGATTCTGACAAATGTGACATATATCTATCATGACAATATGACACAGAATATTTTTTACCTCCCTAAAAATCCCCTAAAATCCTCATATTCATCCCTCCCTACCTGCAAAAAACCCCTAGCAACCACTGATCTTTTCTACTGTTTTCAGTTTTGCCTTTTCCAGAATGTCATACAGTCAGAATCATACAGTATGAATATGTAGCCTTTTCAGATTGGCTTCTGTCACTTAGTAACATGCATTTAAGGTGCCTCTCCACCTTTTCATGGCTTGACAGCTCATTTCCTGATAGTGATGAAGAATATTCCATTGTACCTCACAGCTTCTTAAATTAGATAGATTTGGAGAACCCTTGTAAACAGCTCTGTTGCTACATATGACACTTCCTGACCTCTACATGTTTACATAGTAGTGTCTAGCTCATTAGGCAATAGACACTTTGCCCAAGAAGGCAAACTCACTACAGTCCTAAGGGAGAAGTGTGGCCGTTGCACTAATGTCTAAATGAATTAGTCTCACCTAGATTGTTAAATCATCTCTGTTCCTTGAGAGACCAGTTTGCTCTTTATTCATTCAATAGGGGGGAAAAATAAAGACCTAAAAGAATCCTTCTGAAGGACTCCTTGCTAAAGCGGAAAATAAATGTGGGGCGGAGGGGGGAGCTTTATTTCTTGAGATTCAGAAACTAATTTTTTTTTCCTCATTATATTGTAATTTGCTAGGAGTCCACTTCAAGAGATTTGGCATATGCTACAATTCCCCATGCTTCCTTCACAAAATAAATTTCGCCTAGAAGGATTTATCAATACTTTTCACACTGTGAAATATGTAGGGGCTTTTAAAAATATAACTGATTTGTTGAAATCTACTCTTGCCTTTTTATTATCATTGTGCTTTGCTTTATTATCATCTCGGGCTTTGCTTTTACTGTCTTGTTTAATTTAAATGTTCTTGAATGACATGGTTCTATATAATGCAATTTCTCCACTTATTCTTTAGTAATTTTTTCATCCTCCTCCACCTTTTTTCCATGATGTTTCTATAATGTTGGTTACTTAAACCTGACAAGCATCTAATGATTCATGCAGTAAAAAATTTATTGGTGTTGAGCAAAGACAAGCACAGAATCCGTAATGCAGGTAAGGGCCAAAGAAGCATTCCATGTACATAACCTTTTTGAAACCATTCCTACCCCATCCTCACTTCCCAAATGAGTTTTAACTTTCAGATAATTCTCCATGGAGCATCATAATAGCAGTTTTAAAACTTCAACATCACTGGGGCGCCTGGGTGGCACAGCGGTTAAGCGTCTGCCTTCGGCTTAGGGCGTGATCCTGGCGTTACGGGATCGAGCCCCACATCAGGCTCCTCCGCTATGAGCCTGCTTCTTCCTCTCCCACTCCCCCTGCTTGTGTTCCCTCTCTCGCTGGCTGTCTCTATCTCTGTCGAATAAATAAATAAAATCTTTAAAAAAAAAAAAAACTTCAGTATCACTTAAACTGCATCTCTTCACAAGTGCTGGAATATAAAAGTTCTAACAATGCTGTTTCATGGAGAATCTCAAAAAAATAAGGAACACATTTAGCAGGACAGTGATTTCTAGCAATCAGACCAAACAGGGCTCACTAATTTGGACATAATAAATGACTGAACTTTATTTCATAGTCACTGATAACTGAGGTTTCAGAATTTAGGATTTTATATAGATACATTCTCATTTAAATTCAAAGCGCTACATTATTTGAGCCTGTGAATCTTTTCATTCACAGATTATGCAACATATGGAAACATACATAAGAAAACCTCTACTACAGTCCTATTCTACTACTCCTGTGCTTTCTACAAATGCCTGTTATCTGACACTCTTGTCAGGTGTTTAAAGGCAACTAAGCAAAAATTATAAAAGTACAGGCAGTCCAGCAGTTATACAAGATACTAAATTACACGGAACTCCAGTTATTAGGGCCTGATCTGCTTGGATCCCTAATTCAGGGGCTTGCATAAAAGATAGATGGATGGTTTGGTGACCAGATCGGGAATGGCTGCAAATATGAAGCCAGAAGTAGGGGACGGAGAAGCAAAATCAGGGTAAAGGGAGAGGTGAGAATCAAATTAAGTTAAATCTTCAGTAGCAAAGATATCTGGCAATAGGGGGAAAGAAAGGAAGAATAAAAAACATAAAACTAAAGCTGCAGAAGTAAACTGGATAAACAGGAAAGGTCAACAGTTCAAGTGTGGTGTGTTTGTGTAGGAAGTGAGTGGATGGAGATGTTGATGGTGTTACTTCTATGATGAGGTGTGAATCCAGGCGGCTGTGAATACTCCAAACACCCCAATCTAGCCTATGACATATCTGAAATATTCAAAACCCCAAGTTATCTAGATTCTCTTATCAGTAGTGGTTCCAGATCTTATGTATAGGAAAGGGTTAGGGGTAGCAATTTGGTTGGAAGAGAAAACCAAAGGATTTATCATGAAAATATGTTTTTATGTAAGTGGCATTATTTTCCCTTAAATGTAATTTACAGAAAAATAAATATAACAAACTTTAATAAAGAGGCTCTATTCATTTTATATAATATTTAAAAATACTTACAGATCATATTAAAATATTTTATTACGAGATTGCAGCACTTCAAGATGCTTTTAGCTGCAAGTTACAGAACATTTTGCTTAAATGTTACCGAGTAAAGACTTCATCTTAAAAAATAAGAAATCAGGAGACAAGCAATTCTAAATTTGGTACAACAACTCAATAGTATCATCTGCTCTGCTATCCTGAGAGTATTGCATTTTTGTCCTTGGGTATGTTACCCCATGATCTCAAGATCTCTCCTGAAGCTCAAGCACCACATCCTCACACAACAACATTCCAGCCAGGAAGGAAAGGAATTTCTAAGGCTCTGAATTTTTTTTTTTTTTTTTTACTTATAAGAAAATCTGCCCAAAGAGCCATTGGCCAACTTCCTTTTTGTATCCCATTGACCAGATCTGGGTCATATCTACACTTAGATCAATCACAAGCAAAGTGGAATAGAACTGCCAAGACTGGCTTGAACTGATGGTGAATCATGCCTTGGGGTGTCTGAAGGGCTTACCTTACCTAGAATCCTAGAGTCAGGATTGTCATCTGTTACCTAAACACAGTTGTGAAGCCATCAGCAGACAAGAAACATGTAAAAACCAAAGCTCCTCACCAGCACATTCCTGGGTGCCATCACTCTCTGCTGTATCAATGACAAATCCTGGCTTCAGCCATAGGTCTGTGCATTTTTATTCAACCTAGAAAAATGAAAAAAAAAATTGTAAAAATTATTCTGGTCTCTAGGCATTCAAAGGTGGCACTATATTTTAGATGCTTTCAGATCATAGCTAAAGGACGTACAGTTAATATACAGTTGATAAGTAATTACAAGTTACACTTGGCCAAAGACGTAAGTCTAGAGTCATGACCAGACAAACCTCTCAGATTTTTACTTAGGAAAATGATTATTCCATGGTATGATTTCAGAGGCAACAGGAACATTCACCACCTCCCTTCTTCTGTGTGGACTTTTTAGTATCTGGACTTGTACTTTTAGAAGTTTGTTTCTCAGACCAAGACTGTCACTCATGTTAAAATGTAAGTGTTCGGGGATGGATAATTATTTAAACTCTACATTATTATACAGCAGCGTGAACTAATATTGAGCTTTCTCCTGAGAACTAATTTTGGTAAGTAGAAGAGAGAGGTTCTATGATGAAGGTCAGAGGTGACAAGTTGGAAGGGAATTGGTAGGGGACAGGAGACACACGTTAGAGGAATCAAACATCCACGCCGCAAGAACAAAAGCCAACTTCATACTATAAGTCTTTTGAGTCTTTGTGTATTTTTATTAGAAAATGAGAATTGCAGTATCCACTCTAGCCTAGAAAAAGAAAATTAATTTTGTTCTTTTGGATTCTTCTGTTTTCTCTTGATTCTGATAATAGTAAAATTTTTTGAAGAGCATCCCCCCCTTTTTTTCTTGCATGAGCTTTCCTAAAACTGCTCTACAATTTAGATATGGCTCCAAACCTGTCAAAAAGAAGACTCTAGCTATAAATTACACACTAATAATATAATATGATGAGGTAAGGCATTGAGGTGGCCATTTTCAGCATGCAGAAGGATTTGGAAAGGAGTCCAATTATTAAGTCTGAAAATTATCTTCTGGTTAGGTCTTAGATCACTCAAACCTACAATTTTCTCTTTAGTTAATTTTGATAAGAGACTAATATTCTCTGACTCTAAATGTTAACTTATACCTACACTAATATAAACTTCAAAATAATATAAAACCTAGAAATTCAAGTTGAAAATAAAATGCGCAGTCACTTCATTTAGGAGCAACTATGTTAAACTAGTTATTTGAAATTTTAATAAATTTATTAGAAGATAAATTTGTGTAACTGATTTTAACACATGTCCTCAATGTGTTTAGGCTTTTCAGGGACTTCCCCAGTTTTAACACTGACACCCTACATCCCAGGAAATCAGGACAGTTGGTCACACCACCTCTACAGGATACAACAATACTAGGAAACCAAAAGATTGCTGTAACTTCATTGATTAGATACTAATCCATCTAAGTAACATCTGTGTCAGCATGTTGGATAATACAGGGCATATTTCAATTCATACTTCTCATATTAGAACCCAACAAGTTCTTATAAAGCCTCTGAATCAACATAATCATATTTTTCTATTCTGTTACATATAAGAAAATTATGATGATTCACAGAATACCATGTGTATAGATTTCTTAGAGTTACCTGGAACGAAAGTGCTCTGTTTTAGTGCCCAAGACAAGAAAACTATTGTTGCCATTTGAATTTTCTAAGAATGCTGAAAGAAACTTATGCTCAGATTTGTGAAGCCAAGAGGAAAAATATAATTGTGTAATGGTCTAGTGAATCGAGGTAACCATGGACAGCCATACTGGTAGAGCAAGCAGAGCTTACTTTGTGGTAGGTAGCTGAATGATTCTCATTGCCCATACAAACCGCTTGGAATTCAAAACATAATCTTCATAACAGTCCTACAAGTCATGCATTATTATCCCCTGTGGCTCAGTGAAGTTAAGTAACTTGGCTAAATTCATACAGCTAATACACAGTACAACTAGGCTTACACACAGATCTGTCTGTCCAGATAGCCCATGGTCTTTCTGTCCAGCACAGAGGGGTCTTCTGAGGAAAAAACACCATTTAACATATACAGTACAGATCTATAATATATGTACAAACACGATGGCCATCAGCTCCTTCTGTATAAAAACTCATTGGCTGAACAGTACATGGATGAACCTACATTTTTAGTATGAGCGTGTTGCTGCTGTGATAGTTCTTACTGTTCTTGTTGGTTAGTTGAGTAGAACAGGAGTTTCTCTGTGGAAAGAGCTCTGTGAAGAAAAAAGAGCATTCTGGAGAGTTAACTGCTAGAACAGCAGCAGCAGACCCACACACTTTGCTCTTGAGGTTGTTCTCTGCACTCAGGTTGCTTCTCGCACTTTCTTGGAAAAGGAAGGACATGCTCTGCTATCTGGCATGGAGCACACAGAAAAATCACTCCAGTCTCAGAAGCAGTGGTGGCCACTGGCCCATTCTGTACCGGCACAAATATTTCCTCTTTTTTCCCTAATTTGGAGAAGTGATGGATCTACTGAGGGAGTCCAGGTGGTTCCCAGCAAAGCACAGTGATTAAGGTAATGGTTTCTGGAGCCAGATGACCAGAGTTCAAATCCCAGCTGGACCACTTGATCAAGTTACTTCATCTCGGAGCCTTAGTTTCCTCAGCTATAAGACAACAATGATCAATTCCCCAAGTTGTTATGCAATTACCTGAATATGGACAAAATTTAGCATATAATAAGTTCTTCGTTAGTTTTAGCTACTATTGTTCTCCAGTCAAGGGCATACGGCATTCATAAAAAGCCATTTACTGAGCCCCACAATGCACAGTGCTTACGTTAGGCACCAGAGCTACAACAGGTTCCAGACATGATCCTGATATTTAAGACTGTTATAAACCAATTAAGAAGCCAAGAAACGTAAGTAAAAAAAAAAAAAGATAAACAACAATAGAAGTAGGGCCAGCTACTGTGCTAAGTGCCTTGATTGCTTACAGATACTAGATAGACATTATTATTCACATATGAAAAGCCTGAGGCCCAAAGAGGTCTCCCTTGCTCTTAAACACTATGCATCCCACCTGATTACAAAGGACTGTGAACTCAGTTTCTTCAGTCCCAACATCCCCTTAAGTTGAAAGAGTAAGTACGAAAATCTTGGAGATCTTAACTGAGAACAGGAAGTGCCTGAGCAAACGGGAAGAGCCTGGGGAAGCTGACTCAAGGTCACACACCAGGATCACACTGGCCTTTCTATTTTATTAGTGCTGGCTCACCTCAAGCTCAGGTTCCTGCTCCACAGTCATCCTCCTGTATTCACAGTCCAAACTTGAGGGACCTATGTGCTCTCCTTTTAATGCCGCCATCACTCACTCAATTCTTTGAGAACTGTCTCCATTTCCCTCAAATTGCTGAGGAGTGGGATGGGGATTCCCTACCATTCCCTCCCCAATCTCCTCCAGCCTTCACAGCTCCTGGAAGCCAGCTCATAGATCCTATGTCTTTCAATTGTTAAATGCCACTCAGTTTAGGATTAAACAGAATAACAAAGAATGAACAAGAGTAAGTAAACAAATATGAGAATCTTAGGAAGTTCCTGTAAATCACGGTCCCTGATTGATATATGTTGACTTCTTTTCATGAAGTAAATGAGGAGGTCTTGAGTGTTTGATTCCCTTCTTCAGACCCACAGAAGGGAGTTGGTCAAACTTCTGCTCACTCACTTCGCTAGACATTCTTTTAAATGAAGGAACCAACCAATTGACAGACTATTGTTGGTGGTAAAAAACAGAACAAACCAACTCTATCTGAGATGGAAGCAAACTCATTCGGAAGGCTTTGAATGAGTCTCAGAAAAGTTATTCTCCTTCACAAATGTCCTCCATGGACAAATAGAGGCAATAACTGCTCCTAACAAAATAGATACATCACAAATAAATTTTTTTTAAAAAAGCAGGCCACAGAAACCTGAAAGAGCTGAATGTTAGGAAGCTGCATATATCGGACATGGTCTTCAAATCTGAAGCACAAAGCATCAATCAATATTAATTTTGATAACCCATAAGGCCACCAAAACCACTGAAAAAAATTAAAATCAGTCTAGATTTGTACAGCTGATGTCTCTACAGGGTGAATTTTGTGAATAGCTTCACTTTCCTATTTGATTTGAATATATTACTTTTTTATACTCATTTGTGTTTCCAATAGGATTAAGGAAGCTCAAACTGCATAGATGGATGGAGACCAAAAGCTAAATCTCATAATGATTGTTATTCTGTCGAGCTTAGGAGGCAGAGGGAGAGAAGAATGGCTTCTCAGACCTGAAACAATCATATTTCTGAGAATGATCACTCTAAACACTTAGAAAGATGTGTTTTTGTGGGAAATAGATTAATAAACAGTTTCATTTTCATTCAAAGTAAAATCTCAAACAATTACTACTTAAAAAAAGAACTGTACTTAAAATGACATGCATTTTATTTTACTAAAGTATAGGACATTAAGCAAAGGTTTGGTTGCCTTGGCGACAAATTGTTGTTACAGATGATGCACATCTCAAAAAAAGGAGATATAAAATGCTTTCAATATATTATGCACATTATAGAAAAATGGAGAAATTAAAAATAAACTGGACCAAACATCTATACCTATACTGTTTAAAGACATACCCTAACTTCAGCAAAGGATCGCTTATGCTACTTTATATTTCTTGAGTTTCTAAAGACCTTTGTTAACTGTCTTGCAATTCACTGTCAACCACAAAGATTTTAAGGAAAGTTTTATAATTTCAGTGATTGCCTGTATGTGTTTTTTTCCTAATTCAATGCCCCACCATTGTATTCCTATTTGCCCAAATGACTTACTAATAAGGAACTAGCGAAATATTATCAACATGTCTATTATTGCCACTCCATAGATGGTAAAAATACAAATCTAGAATACGAAGAAAGTAAATGTCTTTCCTTTCATATTTTATCAGAGTCCTTTTAATCAAAAAGGAGGTTTTGAAGGCCAATCTTCTAAAATGTACTCTTCTTAACATATTGATAAACAGTTTACTAAAGAAGAAGAATAAATTTTGAAAATCCTATATGAGAAAGAATAAACTGGTTCATAATTCACGTATTATCACAGACTAGGAAAAGGCCATTGAGATGAAAAGAAACTTCACTGGGTAGAACAGTCGAGGAAGAGATTAATGGCAAATATGCAGGTGAGAGTCTTGTCTCTACCTTGAACTTCATCTCTTGATTACTAACTATTCGGGTAAATTAACATAAATAATAAATACCTGTTCAATTTTTAAGTGTCACCTAAAGAAAACTGCCATCAACATTCTGGTGTATTTCCTTCTTAATTCACTTCTGTGAATTTTTACATACTTAATAAGTGTTTCCTGATGGTACAGCACACTCATAAACATCTTTAAAGACTGCAAAGCATGTTCAACATGTTGAGGTTACTACAATTTACTTTTCCACTCCTCTACGTCAGAACACTTATGTCTTTAATAAATGTTGCTAATACACATGAACCTTCTGTCAACATCTTTGCGATGTAGATGGAGGAGAAAAGAGTCAGAGAAAGGAGCAATTACTACACTAAAAATAATTCTAGCATGTAATGTATGATATGTATTTAAGATCTCATTTTTGTATTGTAATATATAATATAATATGTTTATATATAAATGTTTATACTACTTTCTATTCTATTTTATAAATAAGGGGGAAGAAAACAGAGTGAAACTTAAACATGCTGATTTGTAAGAGTATCAGGCTCTACATCTGGGAGATGATTGATTTTTATGTAACATTAAAATTAGCAAGTTTAATTTTTGGATTTTCAGCAGGGTCAAGTAAAAAACTTTGTAATAACATTTAAAAATGTGCACATAAAAA
This sequence comes from Ursus americanus, assembly GCF_024610735.1. Taxonomy (NCBI): domain Eukaryota; kingdom Metazoa; phylum Chordata; class Mammalia; order Carnivora; family Ursidae; genus Ursus; species Ursus americanus. The sequence continues at coordinate 3,468,613 of NC_142155.1, read as the reverse complement.
GATCAACCAGAAAAAAATGGGATGTAGGCATATATTCAGGTTGAATAAAATTATATTTTAAAAATTCCTACAAGTTTTAAAAAACCACATAGAAGTATATCAAAATCTGAGTAATGATCATCTTTCAATGTTTGAGATACAGGTAATACTTCCTCATGCTCTTCTTTTTTACTTTTTCTAATATTTTATAATCCACGTGAATTAGTTTTGTAATGGAGAAAAACATATTCTATACTTCATTAAAATAAAGAAGCATACATGGCTTTGATTCCTGTCTGTCTGTTCTCTAGCTGTGAACTGGACAAATCATTTGATCTCCCTAATCCTCATTTGTATCATCTGTAAAGACAATTAATGTCTGTTGTGCTTACCTGATGCATTTTTGTAAAAATTAAATAAAAATGCCTATGGAAGTACTATAGAAATCTCACTATTCCCTACAAACATATGACATCATTTGATCAATGGTTTAACTAGAGGGCTAGATAAAGAGATGGGAGGAAAGATAACTAGTTCCTTTCCTCCTTAGCAGCTCTCCAGTATAACTTAGCAAGCTACACTTAAAGGACGCTGAGTAGGGACAAAAGAATGGGGGTCGAAGTGGGGAAAGAGGAACTATAGAAATTAAAGAAAAGACTGCTTGCAGACCTTTCATAATTATCACTGAAATCAAAATTCCCTCACTGCTGTGTCATACACCCCCAGGGCCATTATGATCAGATGCTAAGAGTACCCCAGACTGCCAGATGTTCCTCTTACCTGATTAAATGATGAAAATAGACAATTGTTAAGTAGTCTCCTAATTTAGCCTTATCCTTATTTCCTGTATTGCTTTATTATACCATACCAAAATAAGTACTTCATCAAAATCAGTTGGCAATGGTATAATCTATTCTACCTTAAAACACATAGATTTTTTGACATTTGACCCTCCTGACAGAATACGTGCTCTATAAATAAAAACAAAACTTATAAAAATTAATGTTGCACAATCTGGAAACATGAATTACTGTTTTTTTTTATTAAGTAAGCTCAAGTAGATCACTTAACACATTTAAATGTGTTGAGGTATATTGATACCTCAAAAATCGGATTTTATACTGGACACCAAAATCCCACTAGTTTAGCCAGTGATTAAAAGTACTTGCCTGTATTAAGAAGCTGGGTCACACCCCATTATCAAAAGCCATCATTTATTTTCAATTATAACTTAAAAGCCCATTTTGATTTGGCTTCTGTAGTGCATTCGTTTGTAGAAAAGACACCATCTTGATATTACAGACTATAACTTGATATTACCAAAGGTTCTGTGGCCTGGAGAGTAAACCCTCTGGTCTGACTCCTGTCCTCAGGCCCACATCCCAACTGAGCAGATTTCAACAGGGGAAGTAGAGATTACATGGATATCCAGGGTCTCACTATGGCTATTAGTTAACTTCTCTGGGGCTTAGTTTCCTCATCTGCAGATAGAAATATTTGAATAGATCGGTTTTCCCAGAGTATATTCTGGAACACATGGGTCCCACAGATGCTCCACAAAAGATGGGTGAGGGGGGAGTGGGCTGAGGGGACTGTTAATATGGTGAACTTGAGAAATGTTGTACCTTGTACTTGCTGGTAGAGAGTCACAGTGTGGATTGGCCAAGTAGGTATTTTGTAATTCATCCTAAATCACTGTTTTCATGGTTCACTTAGGCATGCAAGCACTTTGTTGTTTTAGGGGGGAGGTGGAGATGGTAAGAAATCCATAATGCTGGAACACACTTTGAGAAACCAGGTTTTATAATTTTTTGCAACCTTTCTAGCACTGGAATTTTCTGATGCTATGTTGATCTATGAAAAAGTAGTAAGATGTACCCTAATTATAAGACCATTACATCAGAAAATTTCACAATGTGAGTTATGTTCGAAAATTTACAATATGAAAAACAAAAGACTAATAAAATTCCCTATTGAACACGATTAATGCCAAATACCCATTTTTCCTTATATTTTACACCAAAAAGAGTTGTCTAATAGCAACATAAAGGAAAGTGAAAAATGGAATAGATATTATTAACACTGAAGATTGCTTTCATATCCAAAATAAGGAGTCTTTATAAAATGGCATCCTTTTTTTCCCTGTGCATAGAACATCTTTATCATTTGTATAACACATAAAAGGAAGAGCAGGAAAAATATCTTTAAATTGATGCTTCCAATTTTTAGACACCTGTGGTTTTAAGGTTGATGTATATTTAGTAGATGGGTGGACAGTGCAGAGTAAATTATATAGAAAACAGAACAAATCAAAAGGAACCCAAAGCACGTCCATTCCCCAGCACTTAGAGAAGCTGGAAAGAGAAATGGTGTGGAGGCACCTTAGAGACTAGGGTCAAAGGAAATCATAGTAAAACTACTTTTCAGTTACATTCCAATTAGCCTCTACCCCATCTTGATGTCACTGAGGACATGCACTTGATTTGAGGGCTGGCTAATGGCTTGCTAACAGGGCAAGAGGAAAAGAAAATGCAGTGCCGAGATCCTGGGTTTCATTTTGTCCTCAAATATTTTTTTTTCTAAAATTAACCTTAAAATTTGCCTTCGGCTAGATGAATCTGAGTCCAGTCCTGGCTCTGGTCACTTCACAGATTTATTAGTTTGGGCAAATCTTTTGATGTTTCTGAGCCTATTTCTCTTATCTGTCAAATTAAGATGATAGTAATGTAACTCAAACATAGTGTAAAGACCAGAAATAGTAAGCTAAAGTGCCCAGCATAGTAACTGCTCAACAGAGGCCATGACGATCATTAGACTTATACCCTATAAGCAGGTATGAACTAGGCACAATGGGCAATGGTGGATTCTGTGGTTCAGTTCTGCTCCCACGCCATTCTACATAAAAATACTCCACATGCAGATGTCCAGTGTTCTCATGCCCACCAGCCCTGCCCCCTGCTTGGCCAGTATGGTATGTTATGGTAAAATAGTTGAAAGTCATCGAGCATTGACTGTGCGCTAGGTGCTACGCTCAGCCTATCACATGCATTAGCTCACTGACTCCCCACAACAACCTGCTAGGTTGAAACTGTAACAAATTATAAACCTGGGAAATGAAGATGGTAATAGCACTGCCCAAGCTCATCCTGGCACCAGAGCTGGCACTAACCTGAAGCCTTTCTGACTCTCAGCGTCACACAGCTCTTCATCACACACAGTACTAGTACTTGTATCCCTATCCATCCTGATGGTGTGGTTCTCTTCTGGTCTAGACAAGAAGTTCCCAGTCTTTCCCTGAATAGGTTCTCTTTAAAGATAAAAACGATGTAGACCTCTATTATATCCCTCACCAGTGATACTTGTGCTGTTAATTTCCTTTGGGACAATGCATAAGGGTAAATGCTACCTTGATTGCTGATATACTTTCATATAAATAGGCATGTTATTAGGCATGATAGTATTCTCATATACATTAGAAAAATAGATTTGCTATTATGTGAAAGAAAACTGTTTAAATCTGCACTTCACCCACTGGCTTCACTATCTAGCGCTTTCTTAGTCCTGCCCAAACTAACATTTGACCCACGAGCTCTTCTTTTAGATGTGTGGGTTAACCTATATTCTCTATTACTCTACATTTAACAGAGCTATAACACCTTCATTCTTGCAGAAATGCAAAATTTAGATATTCTTTCATTTATTCTACATATATTCATACATAAACTCATAATGCATATACTTACTATATGTCAGCTACCGCAATACAATAGTGAGCAAAATTTTAATGTCTGCCCTCATAGACTTTGTAGTCTATAGACCCACATGGATAAAGAAGCCAACCATAAATTAAAAAACATTTTAGAAAAGTCTAAAAGGCAGTAAAAGTTCCTTAAGAGGCCAGAAGAAGGTATCTAATTCAAATTACCAAGAAAAGGCTCCAGGATGGACTGATGTCTAAATTATGGCAAGAAGAATGGCAGGAAACAGTCAAATGAAGGTACCAATTAGAAATGAGTAAGATGTGGATGAGAGAAGGGATGGTGGATTAGGAAATTGAAGAAGTTTAGTGTATGGTAAAGGTAGAATGTGAGGGATAGGGTCCTAAAATGAGGCTGGGGTCTGAGGCACAAGCCTTAATGGACCCTGTTAAGGAGTCCAAATATGTGGCCTGACTGGCATGAGAAAGAAATATTATACCTCGTCAAATTGCCCCATAGAGATGCAAATCTCATCTGTCTTGTGCAGAGTCAGCCCCGTGTTAACTCTTATAAATCCAAATTCTGCTGCTGCATAATACCTGATTACCTTTACCAGTCTGATGCATTCATTCATACCCAGGCGGCTATGAGTATTGGTGGCTGACAGTTCACAGATGCTCCCCTCCGCCAGAAAATTGTCCTGGGTTGGTGGAAGCCACTTCACCCAGGAAGGATATGTGCCACCTAATAAAGGCTCTCTCCTTTGACCAAGATTTCATCAGACTCCTCTGAACTCTCTGCTCCATTAGACTGGACTTTCAGATTCCATATGTTCTTGTAGAATCCAGTTTGAGTAAGAATTCTGCTCAGTCAGTCTGATGAAATCCACCACACTTGGTACTGACCACTCCCTATCTGATCAAATTCTCATTCCCTACCCTTGACATTTTGCTGTCCTGCCCTGTCATCATTAAGAATTCTGTTGAGTCAGTCCAGCAAGAATCCTCTGTATCCCTTAGTAATTTTCCACCCAATGACTGCCTCCTTGCTCCTTGGTTATAAATTCCCAATTGTCCTTGTTGGAGTTGAGTCCTATTTCTCTGCCCTACCACAAAACCCCATTGCACCAGCTTCCCTTGAATAAAGTCTGCCTTGTCATCTTTAACAAGTGTCATGGATAATTTCTTTCTTTAACAACCCCACGACTGAAGGGTCAACTCTTCAGTGCAGAGAAAGGTCCAAAGCCTCCCTTATGCAACAGACCAAGCCTAGACTTGACCTCAAACCATACCTTCCCTTGTCTCTTTCTCCTTTCTTACTCTGCTTCAGTCTGTCCTGTAAAGGTTTTCCTGAAGAGCACTCTTTCCATAAATCGAGTACAACTGAATCCCTGTTTCTAAGACTAAGGCATGCCACAAAAATGAAAGAAAAACTTTATGAGGTGAAATGCATATAAATGATATTAAACCAAGGAAAGTTATCTTTGGATAGATGACTCAGCAAGCAGTTATTCAGACTGTAATGCAGACTCTTGGAACAGCACCGTTACTCAGGAAACCCAGTCCAGAAGACAAAAGAACTATTTTTAAATTACTCAAGTCATTAATGCGAAATCTTCTGAATATTGAACAGGAACTATGTAGACCACAGTAACCCTTCAGAAAGTCCTCCTTTCTTCAATCCACTCTCCTGACACCAAAATTTCTCTCCAACCTCTCTCTTTAAAGATTCCCTAGTTCCTTCTACTTCAATTCTATCACCAGTGGCCTTTCGTGTCCTCCTCATTTCTTCCTGATTGTATATAACTAAAGTGTAAAAATTCCCCTACCACACACCCTCAGGGTTAAGTAGAACCAGGTGTTGGATGAGGGGGGAATAAAATGTTGGAAATAGGCATATATTCATAATTTCAGTTTCATTGTCAAGTGGTCCACACATTTTCTGATTGTTTATATGAGGATTGAATCCTTAATGTCTTCTCTACCATTCTTTCTATTTTGTTTCTTAGCAAGTGTGCTCTATCAATAAAGCAGAAGCACAGTTAAATCCTTGTAAGAAAAATGTGGGGGGGGGCACCTCATAAAATGGGTTAAAACTAAGATGACTAATATGTGCTCCTTCTCTCTCTCTTCATACATCTCTTGAAGCAAAATACTTATTATTATTAATGGGGGGGTGGTTCTTGAGTAACAAGAGAGACATTCCTTAAAGAGGATGAAGTGGGGCAGCAAAAATATAAGAAGATCAAGAATTGTCTTCCTCAAAGAAAATGATTAAAAATATCCACCTTCCAACCAATGTGGCAGTTTTGAGATTGTGAAAATGCTTAGCACTCATCCCTGGAAGCCCCACCACAGCATTCAGATGTCCATGGATGATCCTTCCAGATGTGCTGTCAGGACCTATCTGTAGTTTGCTAAAGTGAACCACCAGAACTAAGAAAAGTCATTAAAATCTTAGCCTTGGAAATGTATCTTTGAAATTCTTCCTTGAGTTGGTAGTGGCAGCAGCAGCAACAGCAGAGCCCCATTTACTGCAACGTGTCAACACAGGCCTGTTACTCTGAATGTACAGCACTGTGTACAGCAGAGCTTGGCTTGCCAGAGCCTTCAGGAAGCCCATTTTCTGTCATGTGGGTTGCTTTTCTATTTTATTAGATGCAAACTAAGGAAAATCCCCTTTTTTATGGCTTCAAGAATTCTGTGTGCATATTTCAGGTGTCTGATTTATATGTTTTTCTAACCAACTCCAAAAAGAAAATATGATCGTAGGTATTTTTTTTAAGGGTTGCAATGCCAGATTTTATTCCAAGGAGTTGAAGCAATGGATGTCTAAGGCCGCCTCACCTTTCAGTCTATTTAGTCAGAATGAGATCAATTCTCCCATGCGGTTGTGAGTTCCTTGAACAAAGTCTCTGTCTTATTCAATGTTGTATTCCAAGTACCTACCATATAATCAATTAGTGCTTAATAATTTTGAGCTGAATTTCTTCCATCCACATAGTAATAGTGTAAAAAGCTTCTCTTGCATATCTGGGAATTACTCTGATAAACTGATGCCTAAGAATGTATATTTACATTTATATCCTTTCATTAAATATATTACTATCAGATGAGACCTTATATTCTCAGTTGTATGAGGAAAAACTACATATTATATTTCCTCAATATTTCCTCTCAATGCCAATATTTTGCACAAAAAAATATATTTCTACCAGATAAACTCAAGCTATTGATGACTAGGGCTAACATACAGTTCAATAGCAACATTACATATTATTTATATTCTATTGTATTCCCTTTGATTTCATAATTATGAATTTGGGATTAAAGGATGACGACAGAATTACTTCAGAAGAGTTCTAACCTCAGTTAGTAAGTATTGTTGAACTTTTGTTTATCCCCTGACTATTTTCTGCTATCTCAACACATTTTGGTGGCCAACATGGCATCCTATTGAAAAATAAACTGGGAGGGAGGTAATAAATTGCAAGTGATATAATTGCAAGCTCAACCTAACAATTTAGGTGTGCCCTGATAAGCAGACTTGGATTCTCTTCATGAAACTTGAGCTGACTCTGCTTAAAATCTAATACCCTGGAGGAGAGCAAAGGAGTATTCGGCAAGATGACGCCAGAACTCACATGCTGAAAAGACTATTTCACGTTAAAAACAATCAAGACATTAAGAGACTCTTAACTATAAGAAACAAAATGAGGGTTTCTGGAGGGATGGTGGGAGGGTGGGATAACTGGGTGATAGGCATTAAGGAGGGCACTTGATGTAATGAGCACTGGGTGTTATATGCAACTGATGACTCACTAAATTTCTCCCCGAAACTAATAATACACTATATGTTAACTAAAGTGAATTTAAATAAAAAAAATTTTTAAATAATGAAAAACCTAATTGGTATGTCTTCAAGATATTTCATGATAGGAACTCTCCCAGAACACACACATTTGATAAATTTATGATGGTATTAAGAAGGACTATTTTACTGGTATTACTGGACATTTTAAAGAATTTAATGGCTTAAAATAAAAGTCTGGTGAAGGCAATTAACACACACAACTTTGGAAATCTCTTGGGCAATATAATGTTCAATTCTATGTAGAATTCTCAGTGACTCTTTCAAAGATATTCTTTATTGAATAAAGGTAATCTTGATTGAAGTCAATTTTAACATTTCACTGATGAAAGCTACCTAGTCACTAGGACTGTATTGTCATTTGTTCCATGGGAGTTAAAGGCAAAATCTCTAATAGAAAGCCTGCCAAAATATGCAAATAAAAATCTCTGGCCATAGGGGTCAACAGAATACTGGTGAAGCAGGCTCAGTTCTGACAAAACAAGTCCTGCACAGGCTGAGATGCATCAAATCACTGGACATGGAGTTCAGTGTTTCTAAAAGGTAGTGTTGGGGTGCCTGGGTGGCTCCGTTGAGCACCAGACTTAATTTTGGCTTGGGTTATGATCTCAGGGTCGTGAGATGGAGCCCTGCATTAGGCTCAGCCCAGGGAGTCCCCTTGAAATTCCCTCTCTCTCTCTCCATCTGTCCCTCCCTCCTCTGCTCACTCGCACTCTCTATCAATCAATCAATCAATCAATCAATCTTTAAAAGGAAGTGCTTCCTTAAGAGCATGTTTGATTTAAAATACCTTCTGTTAAAGACCAGAAACTACTGCACTACCACTTGGTAACAGGTAACTTTGATTCTTCACATAAAGGAGCTAAGATATGTCAGAAAGGCCAAGATAAATTGCTTTAATATTCTGCAACATCCACATAAATGACCATGAGTATGAAAAAAAGTCAAAGACATGCTCAATAAAAATTTTAAAATTAAAAATAAAATAAGATCCTTTACTGTAGTCGCTGGACCATGATAGTTGATAGAGGCTAAAGTCTGTGTAGTGAATGTACCATAGGGACCCTTCATGGAGAAGATTTCAAGTTAAATGCTACAAGAGCCTACTGAATAAGACAAGGTTTGTACTAATTTGAATCAAGTCCATCAGATAGCTGAAAAAATAGACATTATTTTTAGATTTCCTAAATTATTTCAGGACCTAGCCTGTAACATATAAAGCATTGGTAAATACTAATTTAGTTGAATTGAAGTCTCTTTGAGGCCATTATCGATCCAGCTATTAGATTTATTCAGCCAAAATCTAGACAGTTACCTTTGCATTGTGGGAAAAAAACTGAAAAGTCACTAAAGTGTTTAATCACAGCATCATATGACCACTTGCACATATAGGGTGAACTAGACAAGTTTTGCCAGTGTTAAATTCTAATGGAAGGTAAGGCTTCATGGAGTCTACATGTGGTTGTGAAAAAAGCATTTGAGAAATTTTAGTGGCTAGAAGGTTATTCTGATGGCTTGGAATTTGGTTAATAATAAGGATTTCAAAATTAAGTAGCACTTTACATGTATCACTTTGTGTTTAAACATGAAAATATATGGTATTGGTCAAGAACCTGCATTGATTCTGCAGGTCCATTCTGGCGGAAGAACTTTACAAATGCCATAGACTTTTTTTTTCCCCAAACCATCTCGAAGTGTTCCTAGTTCCAGTATTTTTTTTTTTTCTGACAATAGGTCTAGATTTACTTCCCTGAGGTTGGAATCTGGCCACATGTGTCTCCTGCCATCACCATGCCTCATCAGCCCCAGGAAAATGCTCACACTGAAAGAATAAAGTAGAATATTCTGGATATGTCCAGGCAGACAGAATTTGCCAGGTTTATCATTTCCTAAAATGGTATTCCATGTTCACTGCTGGGAGTCATTCCTACTGATGAACTAGGGAAGCAATATATCTTGGCTTGCATCTCCAATTGTAATTACATGGCAAACAAAAATAGATTCTAGTTGCTGTTCAGTCTGTTTTACTCCTCATTTGATTTTGCCAAAAGATTTTCCTCTCTGGCATATGAAGTCAGTTCTCTTGTACTCTCAACTTCTGTCCAAAGAAGCCCACTCACAGGCAGTATTACTGAGCAATTTTAAGTTTGTTAAAGATATCACAGTAGAAATGAAAGAGGCGATTCATATACACACATTTCATGGCAAACAACTCTTAAGTTTCCCTCTTTTCCAAAGACTCCATTGCTTTAACAGCAGCTGCACTCAACCTCTCTGCTGGCCCTCTCCTTAACTACACCATACAATTCAACTATGCCCACACACCCTCATATTCCACTAACCTCCATGCAGGGATGGAAGGAAGGAAGGAAGGAAGGAAGGAAGGAAGGAAGGAAGGAAGGAAGGAAGGAAGGAAGGAAGGAAACAATTCATGCATGAAGGCAACAAAATCCAGCAGAAGGTAGCAGAGAAAGGAAGCTCTGTCAAGACTCCTGGGAAAACAACAGCACTAGTTTCAATCAGGCATCTCCATGGTATGGTACCACTCACTCTGTTCAGCAGATCAAAACAGTTACTCCAAACCTAACAGACTCTCTCCGAGAAGTACTATTTTGCAGGAGCGCAGATTCTCTTCACCCTGTTTCTGTAGAAACTAGGCACCTGGACCAGTATGATTTCCTACCACAGTAACTGAGATCTAGAGCCTGTGCCTTTAAATTTCAGGGACTAGATGGGCACTGTAGTCAAAATGTGAGGTTAACTTTCCTATGCAGATGAAGGAGTAGACCCACTGGATTAAAGTCATCTGGGTCTAGATCTCATGAGTTCCAATGGAAAGGGAGACATCTTCCCTCTCTGACAAATAGCTACTAACAGGATCTCAACTGATATCAAACAAATGCTTAAGAGTTTTCATCTAAGTTTGGCTAATAATGGGGGGGTAGATTTAGGAGAATTAAAAATAATTACACTTGTCAGGAGTGATTTACTTTTGTTTATTTTGCATTCCTAATAGTGATTTGCTCTTTTGAAGCATTTCTAATATACTAATAGCTGCATTTCTAATATGATTAGCTCAAAATAATAATTGCTTCAGTGAAGGATTTATGTTGAAAACCCGTATATTCCTTGCTTGTTTATTGCTAAGCCAATAGGGAAAGATATAACATTTATTAGCTAATGGGACATTTGTCTTCTGAAAAAAGTCTTCTTTTTAGGAAGTTTGGTTGGTCTTAATAACTGGAATATAGACCACAAAAAGCAAATATATTTGACCTCAGCCAAGAAAACAGGCACAGTTCTGCATCTGCAGGAATTGTCAGATACAACTGGACACAATTCTATGCAAGCACATTATAGAGATATTTCAAGTTCCATTAAAAAAAATGATACTATAATGTGAAGTTTCTTGAAAAAAAATTCTGTCCTCTTTTTAGCAGCTCACATATATATAAATTCAAAATCAAAATATTCTCTTACATAAGTCTAATAGATTTGTGACGGTAAGAAAAGACCGTGGTGAGATTGTTAATTAGTTAAGAATCATTGGAATGACGTATGTACTGTAAAAGTAGACAAGCAACTCGCCTTTTAGCACTATGACTCATTTTGATTGTAATTGCTTTTACAGGACTTCTACCCTTTCCCCAACCTTTATTTTATTAGCACAAAGACAACAAAATTCAGCGGAAGATAGCAGAAAAACGTAGCTCTGTTAACATTAATTTCTAGGGAGGTTCTGCCTTAGAATATAACTGGCTATAGATTTCAGAGTATCAGAAAATGTAGAATTGTGTCCTCTGATTGGCCCCACCCTGCCCCCACTTACAAACCCAGGGCCCTATATGAATTCATTCCAGTTTGAAACAGTCATGCCGTGTATTAATCTTTCCTCCTAGAAAACAGAAAGCTAAGCAACAACAAAATGCTTGCTATTAATTACCATTTTATAATTAATCCTAAACTGGCAAAGCCAACTAATCTTTAAATAAATCAAACTGTACAACTAAGGGAATAATATACAGAGTGGGGGAAAATTTCATTCTATCCAAATGTGTGAGAACTTTCCATAATGTTATTAAAGAAGGAAAGAATGAACATATACTTTTATATCAGTCCTTAGTCATATGCTATGTTTGGAGAGACATATATCAACATGGGGAATATCTTAGTATATCTATGACCAGATCATGACCTTGATTTCAACTGTGTTCTCAGCATAAACCTAATGCCTGGAATTGAATTAATGGGCTAACCATGAAATGCTAGATTTGAACATAACTGGCATTTTCTAGCTAAAATTAGCTATATTTTGAGTTTAATGATACCATATGTGTTTTGTTTTCCAAATTTTCATAAGTAGAATCTTTCCTTAGTATCGTTTTTTTGTTTTGTTTTGTTTTTTTGTTTTTAAGTTTCCCTAAGTGGTCTTCATCTGTTATCCTGATCCATGGACAGGTGAAAAGTCAGTCCCATCGCCCTACATTTTTTTCCTTACTTTGGTACCAAGCTAATTCAAGTCCATTAGTACATACTAAGGAGCCAATGTGTCAGGGAATTAATATCAGAGAGATAGGCAATTAGAAAGGAGTGTAATTTGGCATCCACTGGTAGTATTTACATTTAGGTTCACAAGGTCACAGATTATGTTATTTCTGAATCATGTTACTTTGCTGAATACTGTATTCAAAGATAACAACAGCAACAAGAAAATAAACCCCTTCCTCCTAGAACACATATGAGCAGCTTTTTAAGAAATCACCATTTACTTCAGTTATTTCATTTCATCTTAATTTGGTTTTGAACTCTTGGCTTCATAGTAAAATCCCATCATCAATGTCGCAAGATGTAGAAGAGACTGCTCTCACATGCCCAGTCCTGTCAGCGTCCCACCTAACTGGGCTCAGTCCCTGCACTGCTGGCCCATTTCCCGGCTATAGCTATAGCTCCTAGGACATGAGTTCTCACTGTGAATGAGCTGAAATGCAGACTAAATACAAATTAGATTCTTCCTGTAAATGTGTGTATTGTACAGGAATCACTTCTGGTAACATTGTCAGTGCAGGATTTAATTGTTGGAGAGCTTTTCTCTTCTATCTGCCAAACCTCTTTTTTTTTTTTTTCCTATGTTCTTTGAATAACAAGGTACATGAGCCTGGTAACACATGAACAATACTAAACTGGATTTTGAAAGACAGTCTATATGAAACAGAATTCATATGTCTGATTTATTATACATTCAACTGATTCTTCACATAATAAATCAACAGACTTACAGAGAAACTTTGGGCTTCACAATTTTACTTGACAATGTGGAAGATACAGAATGAATCTAAAACATCACCCCTGTTTGCAAGAAGATCACAATCTCTTTGAAAGAAAGAATAACACAATAAGCAGCAAAACTGTTGAAGATATTGTATTAGTAAAGCTACCTTGGGAGTGCTCTCTTTAATATGGGATACCTAAAGGATATCTCAAACCTAGCAAAACCAAAGCTGAAATCCTGTTCTTAGTCTCCAAAATCTATTATCCCATAGTCTTCCCCTTCTAAGTTAATGGCAAATCCATCCTTCCATTTGGAGTCATTCTTGATTGTTCTCCTTTTTTCATATATCACATCCAGCCCAAAAGCAAATCTCGGTAGATGTCCTGATAGAATATATCCAGGATTTAGCCACTTCTGACCACCCTCACTGCTAGCCCAAGCCACCACCATTTCTCATCCAGATTATAGTTATAATCTCCTAACAAGTATCTCCTCTTCCTTCTTGCCCACTCAACATTTAATCTCAACCCAGCAGTCAGAGTGATTGTATTAAAATGAAAAATAGATGATGCCACATGCTAAAAACCCTCCCGGGGCTTTCTGACCCATCAAAGTAAAACCTAATATTGTATAATGGTCTACAGGTTTGGTCAGGATCAGAGCTCCATTGTTCATCTGACCTCCCTTCCTATAGCTCCTGCCTTCTTTGCCCCATTCCAGCCACAGCACCCTTCTACTGTTCTTCTACTTGGTGTGGTATACTCCCTTCTCAGGACCCTTGCCTGGTCTGTCTGTCTGGAATGCTAGCTCTCCTGGGGCTTGCTCCCTCCCCTCTTTTAAGTCTTTGCTCACCAACTGCCTCCTTAAGTGAGTGCTACCTTCACCACCCTATCTAAAAGTGCAAATTTCAACTAGTCCTCTCAGCCCCTTCTCCGATTTAATTTTTTCCTAATTCTTATCACCTCCTAAAATATAAATACTGTAATTATGTTTATTTTGTTTACTGGTTTTCCTTCTCCCATTAGAATACAATGTCTTGCTGACACTGATGTCTTGCTGACACTGATGTATCATCCCCAGCACTCTGGAAAGTGCATGTCACATAGTAGGTATCAAATAAATGTCTGTTAAATGATTGAGGCCACTTAAAAAAATCTTAGGAAGCCAAATTAGCCCTTTTTTTCCAAAAGTTTCCTTTACTCATACTTAAATACTAATTTATGTAATTTTCATCTACTTAACAAAACTGAATCAACATATACTTTAAATTTAAAATTTCTCAGGTGAAATATCCGATTAGATATCTAGAAAACTGTTTTATTTCTCTAAACAATGCTCTATTTTCTTAAATATCTTTTTCTATCTTCATATTTATTTTCTATCCAGGCCAAAAAAAAAAAAAAAATGGGGCCAGGGAGTTATTACTCTTTGGGCACTGAATCAGTGAGGAATAATAACACTGGCTGCTGAAACAATCAACCCCCAATCTCTGTGCTTTAACACAGTAATAATGTATTTCTTACACTATGGTCTAATAGCTCTCCTTCTAAATGATGACTCAGGATCTCAGCTTCTTCCATGTTGTGACATTACCATATTAAACATGTGACTAGGCAAGGTTGCCAAGGAAAGGGAAAGTGAGTGTGGGATGATTATGCAGGGGATTTTATAGCCATGCCTAGAAGTGGCATATATCACTTTCACTATTTCCCATTGGTCAAAATATAGTCAACACAACCACTCAAGATTACTGTGTTCCCACAAAGAGAAAATCAAACAGGACCTCAATGTCCAAGTGGAAGAATATTACAGAAAAAAATCAATCCACTCATCCAACTATTCTGACAAGAAATTTTGGGTTATCAACTCTAAAACTCTTGAAAAAGATTCTGAGGTTAAAGTAAAGGCTATAAGCAGAAGAGTCAGATATAGAGGGGGAAGCATTGGAATGGTTCCACAAGAGGAGTTATGTTTCTCACATTTAGCATCAGCTTTGGCTAAAGAATCTCTAGGGAGGCAATTTTTTTTAGTTAAAATTGTGTTGAGAAGCCTCCTTACACCAATTTAAAAAAGTATACCACTGGACAGTCACAATTTTGTTTCTTCTTTGTCTAAGCTGCTCTCAAATGAACAGTTGGCCTATATCAAAAGTTCCCCAGGGTGAGCACCATAACTCCTAATTGTCTTTGGTAAAATTGTGAGAGAAAAGCATGCATAAGAGTTAGCATTACAGTGAGAATCATAAAGAAATCAGGTGTTTGATCTGGAAGAAGCACAGTTCCAGATTGAAAAGACCCCATGAAAACAGCAAAGTGTTGGTGAGACTTGTACTTATGTGAACTTTAGTCACTGGAACCTGGCTGGTCAAAGACCAATTGTCACCCATCAGGGACCATAAAACCCCTGATTCGGGGAAAATGAAACTAAAACAAAAGCAATTCTCAGGAACACAAAAATGAGACTGAAGAAAGAGTCCTTACAAGGTTTTGAAATGGTGACCTGGGACCAAATTTGCCCAAAGGATGCTGAAAAGAAATCTTCCAAACCTGTCAACCCCTAGGTTGGCTTTTGAAGAGAATTACAGTCCCATCCTCTTCTTATAGACTTTCACTTTTATAGACAAACAACATTCAAGACAGACAGGCAGACCAAGCAATGCATTGGACAAGCAGGTAATAATGGTAAAAAACAACTTCACTAAAGAACAATGCTAATCTGATCAGAAAATCAAAACCCCAAGGAAGGATTTACTCCTAGGAACACAAACTCAGTGTGAAGGGACTTTAAGAAAATAAATAAATTAGAAAATAAATGAATGGATGGATGGATGGATGGATGGATGGATAGATAGATGGATAAATAAAAAATAAATAGTACTGGAGCTCACTTTGAACTACAAAATATTATTACTATTTTATAAAATATGGCTCTTCTCTCCTCCAAATAGGAAACAAAACAAAATAACAACAATAGCAATAACAATGCTGAAGTGTTTCAATGAAATGCTAGTTCTGCATGAACTTACCTCCTAACCAAGGACTGGCTGACTTCTTTAGCAGGAAGAGATAAAAGGGGTCTCATATTGAAGAAATCAAGATAGAATAATAGAGCAACCACTGATATTCTGACATTTTCCTGACACACACATAGTCCATGTTATTTTCCTATTGGACATAAACAAACCCACAGAATACCAACCTCAGAAAAGTTTACTCTGAAGCCATAGTAAAATGAGAAAAGGTAAGGCTATTTCATAATTTTACCTAAGCAAAGACAAAAAGAAGTTCATCATGGCACCCACAAAATACCAAACACCTCTTCTCTTGGCCAAAATGAATGACTGTTACTTTACAAATTTCAGTTTTATCCTTGTCCTAGTTTTCCTTTTCTATAGGGGTACCCAATCGTATAATTAACCATGCTTTCTGACATTTCTATCATTCCTATTTATCCAATATACACCTCCTTCCTCACATCCTATCATCCCTAAGCATTTCATCTAGGCTTGCTTCTTTCGTCCCTTCCCAAAATCCCCAACCAAAGCCCAAATCCTATAGTAGTTTTTTTCTAACACCCTTCCACTGAATGTATTAATGTTCTGTGGCTACCATAACAAATCATCACAAACCAAGTAGCATAAAGCAACAGAAATTTATTCTCTTACATTCTAGAGGCCAGAAATCTGAAATCAAGGAGTCAGTAGGGTTGTACTCCCTCTGGAGGCTCTAGTGGAGATTCCCTTCCTTATCTCCTCCACTTTCTGACAGCTGTTGGCATTCCTTAGTTCGTAGCCTTGTGGTGCCATTATTCCAATCTTTGCCTCCATGGTCACATCATTCACTCCTCTGTCTCATATAAGGACATCTGTCATGGGATTTAGTGCCTACCCAGATAATCCAGGATCTCTTCTTCTCAAGAGCCTTAATTTAATTCCATCTGCAAGGACACTTTCCAAATAAAATTAACATTTACAGGTTCTGGGAATTAGGATGTGAACGTATCATTGTGGGGGCCACTGCTCCATCCACTACACTGAGAGACCACATGGTTCCCCATATTCTTTCTCACTTCAATGAATAATAAACCCTACTTGCTCAACAACAAGGGTCTTCTTTGGCTAAAGGGCATCGACAGAAGAGAAAATGAAACAGAATTCAGTGAGCTCATAGCTATGACACAGGTATAAAGGACTTCAAGATCCACATGGAAAAATATTTCAGAAGACTTGGATCCATTCATCCAACTGCTCTGATATGAAATTTTTGGTCATGATCTCTAAAAATTTAGGTTGATAATAAAAGAGTCTTTTCATGTTTTAGAGAATGATAAGGAATGGGCAAGAGAAAAAGAAAACAATAGGAGAAAGAAAGCAAATGATTCAGCCTAGGAAATAATCAAGACTAAGAGCAAGTGAGGTGAAATACTCTTAATCATGAGAATAACACTCCATTCATCTCCCTTCCTTCCTTCCTCAAATGATCTACCCTGGCCTTTTCCTCTAGTTTTTCATTAAATTGTAGATTTAATACAATCAAAGCCAACATAATGCCTTCTGGTTCTTATGTGTCCTCTGCCTCAGTTGAGGTATGCTATACAGAATTCAATTAACTATGTAAATAAACTTCCAGTATGCTTTTTTTTCCCTTTCATCTTATTAGTGTACATTTTCTTGGTTGGAAAATTCTTTTTTAAGAAGAAAACATAAATTCAATCATTGCTTACAAGTTTGACCATAATACCTTATTAATGGTTCAGAGAAGTCATCATTCTTTTCAAAAATGTTTGAAAATAGACATCTCAAAGTCTTGTGAAGTGAAGAACAACTCTAAACCATTATTTCCAATCTTCACCTGAAGCACTTTCTAAAAAATTCTGAAAACTAGCACGTACTCCAAATAAATTAAATCAGAATCTCTCGAGGTGGAGCCCAAGAATTCTTACATTTTACAGTCTCTTTGGGGGATTCTGGTATGTTTCCAGAATTAAAAAGTATTGCTCCAAATGGGATATGGGTTACATTACAAATCAGTTGCCTCATGTACTATTACTTACTTTGTTACAGAATATGCTAGAAACAGAAACATACAAAAGTTCTGACAAAAACAACTTCAACAGCCATCATTTCTGGCTAAGGTATTTAGATAATTGGAAACTTCACACTTAACATTGTAGAGAGCACTGATCTAATAAATTCCAGCAAGATTATGGTGAACAATTAACGTAGTTGCCATCATGGTTTGTGAAGATATAGTAGGTATTTTTAAAATTTCAGAATTTACTAGAAAATCATTTTTAACCCAATGTATAAAAAAACTATCCCTTTTTAATGTCTGCAAGAGCATAGAGTCAAACATTAAAATGAATTTATTTTTTGCCATGGTACCTCTCCTAGCACTTGGAACAGTAAAGAACTCTAAGACTTGCTATTATTACAAACTATATTCTCTTATGCCAGTTGGGTCTACATGACATTTATATAATATACAGGCACCTAGGTGTCTCAGTTAGTTAAGCATCTGCCTTCAGCTCAGGTCATGATCCCAAGGGCCTGGGATCGAGCCCCACATCAAGCTCTGTGATCAGTGGAGAGTCTGCCTCTCCCTCTACCCCTCCCCCCTGCTCGTGCCCTCTCTCTCTCACTCTCTCTCTCTCCCTCTCAAATAAATAAAATATTTATATATATTTTATATATTTATATATATTATATATATGGATGCCATAAAAATAAATACATTTACATTTTTTAAAATTTTCAATAAAGTGGTCAAATCAGTAAAACCAAAGTCTGGTTTACGGACCTGGTTAAATCACCAAAGAGGTGTTTTTGTTTTTGTTTTTTCCCCAAAGAGGGTTTTTTGATTGATCAAACTATTTCTTCCACTGATATTACCAGATGAACTCAGATGAACCAGAATGACAAATATGGCTCTGCCAGAAGGAAAATGATGGGCTCCCTGCAATTTTCTGCTCCAGCCACATCTTGAAATAAGGAGGAAGAGCCACTAACCCCATTTCATTTTATGTGTCCTCGTATCAATTCATTGATATGAAAGACCTTCTGATCATATCAATTGAAAACTGAAAGAATGCATCGCTTGTTAAACATTAAGGTCCAGAAGAGATGCGCAAACAGGGAAAAATAGCTTAATGCTAATTCCTTTTTCCATTTTAAGTGTAAGCACATTTTTTTATATTCAGAATAATAAAGTAATAATATTAGTTGATCTCTTTCTCATGCCAAATAATAGAGGCAGTAGAGCTTAACTGATGGTTAAGAGTCTGGGTTTGAATATTGTGTTTGTCCAGTGCAAATTGTTTAGCCTCTCTGCATCTCAATTTCATTCATTGTATAATGGAGATGATATAATAATATTATCTACCTCAGAAGGCTGACAAAATTGTTGAGGATAAATGTTGAGTATATATAAATGAATACAGTGCTTGGTACATAGTAGGTAATGGGTACAGGGGTATCTATTCACATGGTTATTGATCTTGCAGTGCACTAGCTAACCACACCCACAGCAGGGCTCCTCTGCTTTCCCCACAAGGAAAGTCTCATCTCCCAAAGTCACACCGACAAGCTGATAATCTTTGGCCTGATGGGGATCTGCAAACCTCTCTTGTTCTCTCACCTGTGCCCATCAATGTTGTCTATTTGAGCAACTGTTGTACAGGAAAACAAATTGGTTGACTGATCAAATCATTCACCGTTTTTCTAATATTTTACCATCAAGAAGGGACACAGCCTAAGGGTAAGTAGTTAAGCTAATTACTTTCAGAGTCACACGATAAGTGGACAAGCAGGCTCAGCTTAATATGTAAAAATTGTTTTAGTACTTAGGAAAACCTCTGCCCAGTTTATGGTAAGGTGTATGAATGCTGTCAATTAAGGAAACAGAACTAAAATATACTATGAAAAGTAAAGTATCCTTGATTTTCAAGAAAAAAAAATTATTTCTTTTATTTACATTGCATATATAGCCCAAATGAGAGCTGCTGTATTTAAATAACACCTTTGCCTAAGTGCTAATTGTTTTGATTTAAATTTTGTTCCATTTTGCATACATGTTGTCAAGATATGATTTATATACTTTTCTTCTGTTAGCAAATAATGTACATTGGAAAGTATGAGATTTGTAATTTGTTGCTGACTTAAGCAATTACTGACTTGGAATGAATATTTCTTTTCTTATTTCTTCCTAAAAGGGTGGGGATTATTTTTTAGTTATTGTTCAATCCAAGAGGTCTCATATAAAGTGTTCTTTTATATATATTCCATTGCAGTTTCCCAGATTGATTAGTTACATGAAATGGATTTTAATTTTAGGTACTTTATTTGTGGTATTTGTCCATATCCTTTAAAACATTACTTCCTTAGACTTAGCGTATAATTTCTCTGTCATTCCTGTGTATACATATTCAGGTCTCTTAATTATCTTTACCTAAGAGTTTCCTTAAATCTCCACACTTCTCTGTCATTTATCTCTAGCATTCAGTTGGCCAAAGCTGACTACTGCACTGCTGAAACTGAAAACCATCTCCACCCTGGTCCATGAGGATCCCTTCTTAACAGGCCAAAGTTACATCAGTCTTAATTTATTGACACCACATATGGCAAAATCATTTACTCTCTGGTTTCATCTATGTCTCTTTGGCAATTTAGTAGTCTAGGTTTCTTCTGCCCATAAAATACTTGAGTTTTGGATTATTATTTTTCAAATTATTAATATATTTTGCATTTTTTCCCTGTTAAAATTCATTTTTTATTCAAAATTGCCCCAACTACTAATCTATGCCCTCACTTCTTTTTTCCAAATTTGCCTATAATATTTGTTTCTTAACAATTAAGTATTTTCAAAAAAACACAAAAATATTAATAAATCATGCCTTTTAAATTTCAGAGCACGTTTCTCTTGAAATTTTGTGGGATATAAAGCCATTATTTAAGTACATACAAGGAAAAGTCAATTTTTGAATGAAATAAAAATAACAGAGGTAGTAAAACAAACGAAAAGGTTACATATCCTCCTTGTTTTTAAAAAATGTAGAATTCATGTTAAAAAATAATGAAAATGAAGGAGCTGTTAAAATCATACTTTACTCTGAATCTTCCAAAAAGTACTAAGGAACCTAGATCTATCTGTAAATATCTAGAAGGATTATAGAATCTTAGATTTGAAAGGAATATTAGATAAAATTTAAAATGAAAAACCCAGCCTGAATCCTGCTTCCTTGTTAACTTATCCTTATTGATCTGTCTTCTGCCTTAAACTGAACCTCCTAACAAGTCTGTACTTGCTTCCTCAGATGTTTATAGATTGTTATACTACCTCCCATTTCCATTCCTTCCTTTCTTTGATGTACTTTAAAGATGTCTTACCATTTTAATGGCTACCATGGACATATACTCTTTTCTCATGTGTATTTTAAAATGGGATGCTTGAAATTAAACACTTGGTTCTAGACAATCTTTACTTGGTAGTGTAAGCAATATAATCAGTTGACAGTGCCAGGCCACTATTTGCATGGCGAATAATGCTCCTTGGAGTTATGTAACACAACGGCCCAGATTAGCACTCAGCAATTATTCCAACCTCCTTCAAGTATGTTGTCTAGTACTACAATTACTGGAAATCTTAAACCTCTACTTCTCAGACTTTTTGGCAGCTAGGATTTTGGTCTACCAGTCAGAAGTAATCATGAGATATTTGGAATGCACAAATGAGATGAGGGCCATCTTATCTTTATACTGCTTTTGGCTGTTTTCTGCTGCCAGGAATATTTATAGAGATTCTAGCATCTAATCACCAACCTCACGGATGCTGAGATATTTGTCACAGAGACAGGTGTGTTCCACATACAGTGTTCAGGCAGTTGTAGCAACTGTTCCTTCCTGATCCTAAGATTGCAGCTCTAGGGGCATGTTCTTGAACTCATTCTCTTCAATGGTGACCTCTGATTCTCCATCTTTTCCCCAGCAGGTGAATCTTGTGGTATTCTGTGAGTCATTCTTGGGACACCAGCCTAGCATCTGCTTACTAGCCCTTCCAACAATTACCATTATAACTCACTGTATTTAAATCATTTTTTGCTTAAAATGAATAATATTTTTTGTTTCCTGCCCTAAAACCTGTTTGTCATCAATCCTAAATAAAATGAGACCATCATGCACCAGAACACAGACTCTTCACCTCTATTACACAGAAAATATCACATCAACTTACTTAAACATGCTTGAGCTATATAATGGTTGTATTCTATTACATTACCCAGCCTTCTGGCTCTCCTTATGTGCAAGAAGCCTCCAGTGTCCAAAAGAAAGCCTTTGAAGATCACAGGTACAAGCAGTTAGCAACAACACACAGAAGAGCTGGGAGACAGAGCTGGTGAAAAGGATCCAAGGGGGCCCTAAAGTATCTATTATATAACTTCTGAGTCACGTGAGAATTGATAAGAGTTCAATGTGTACTTTAACCAAAGTGTTGATAAATGTTGTCTAGGACTGGGTCCATTCTAGAGAATTCCATTAAATAATACTAACATTATGAAGGGAAAATCATATCAAAACTCTTTTCTTTCACTCTTTGGTAGTCACAAAGTAGGTAGCCAAGAATGAGTAAGTAATGAGAAATGGTAAGTGTTATTTCAAGAAACATACTTTTGTCTCAGCCCTAAAGACATTTTCATCTCCAACTAGGATGGAATAAACTTGACCATTCTAATCTTTGTGCAGTCAATGTCTAGCTTCGAGATCACACCTAAGAAAGAGTTAAATATTATATACTTATCACCTAAAGGCTCATAAGAGGCATCCCTTAGGCTGACCTTTCTCAATATATCTATTTGATAACCCAGAGAATGAATGGGGAATATGCTCTCAAATTTACAACTGTTGCTAAACTAGATCATACTGTTAGTAGTAGAATTACAATTCAAAATGGCCTCAATAAGAAAATACATTTACGTGTATTATACGTTAGAATTTGAATAATGTGCATGCACGTGTACACACACACAAACACACATCTGTGTGTGTAAACACAAGAACGATTCAAGTATGTCAATACCAAACAATATTCTTAAAAGATGGAGATAATTTTTAAAAGAGGGTCCAGAGGGCAGTCAGAGAGAAAGATAAGAGTTGTTCTCGGTATAACTTAAGCTCAAGTTACAAAAAATAAGGCTAGGAGAAATCATTATTATCTTCAAATTCATAAAGGGTTATTTTTATGAATTAAACCATGAGAATAAGTTGAAATAAGCCAGTTTAAGTAAGGAACAAGAGGAAAGGAAAAATTTCTTAGCCTTTGAAGTGGAAAGTGGATCTCTGAGGGTAGGAAGCAGGATCTTTTAGTTTCATCTGATCATTGGCTAGTGGTCTGGCCCAGACATCTAATTCCCTCCTCAAGGTCCACTCTCCAACCTCCACCTGCTCACTACTTGGATATGGCTCTGCAATGAACGATGTCAACATGCTTTTCCTCCCTATTCCGTCACCACTTCCCTAACCCCCATGGTGCCCTCTGGATTCCAGTTAGATTTCAGCTCATCCAAGACAGAGCCTCAGAATGAGATCAGAGGGAGAGAGTAAAGCAAGGTCAGGGTATTTATTTCCTTGGCCCCCGCTCTGCAAGGTCTCCTTGAGATATATATATATATATATATATATATATATATATATATATATATATATATATATTATTTTGAGAATTAATTATTTTTGTAAAACACTTTTTAAAAAAACCTATTAAATGACCTGCTTCCCATTTTGCATATACCTCATTTATGGAGGCTTTTCTATGGTAATCTTAAGCTTTCTTAGCACAAGGGCTATTTTTATCTTGGACATCTGCATAAAAAATGCAAAATATTTATCTTTTAAACTGTTGGTTTAATCTAAACTGGTGTAAAATGTTTTATGGCTTAACTTCTTAGTCTTTTAACTTTCTTTCCAAAATAAATATGTCCTGTGGCTCTTTGGTCTCACTTGTACAATCATCAGCTTTCGTTATTGGCTTTTTCCCATGTGGAAAGGAATTGGATTTAATTCCTTACAAAACGAAATTTTGAAAAATGTATTTGCCAGTGATGTGACCTTAGCCAAAATGGATGATTCTAGATTTGGCTTCATTATTCTGGGTCTTGGTCAAAATGGATTTGTCCGGAATCTATTTGGAAAAGGATTAATATGTGATTGGAATATTTTGAAAGGCAAGGCTAGTGACAGTCCTGGCCTTGTTCCCTCCAACATCTTGAATCATCATTGCAGAGAGAAAAGTCCATTGCCTCAGAAACAAAGAGGGGCGGTAATGAATATGTTCATTGTACTGAAGGGTTTTAGAAAAATAGGGACAAGTATGGGAATAGATGGGGAATGAAAGTAGGATATTCTATTCTTATGTGGAAATCGTGCACTGGACATTTCATATTGGTGATATATTTAAGTACCTTAGTAGAGTATTAGGTATTGAAAGGGACTAACCATGAAAGAAATGCCATATTATCATCTTATCCTTATAAGAATATAAAAATTATTTTACCTAATAAAAAGGAAAAAATTCAATTTGTCTTTTATAGCCATCATATGGATTGATCCTAGATTGATTGTTACTATTTTCGATACATCTGATAAAATTTTGTAGTTCCCTAGTTTAAAGGTAAAATGCATGTATTTAAAGGTAAAATGTATATAATTATGAATTAAAGATATAAGGATATCTTCCATAAATAAATGAAATGCTGAAAATATCAATTACCTTTCCCTTTATGATAGTCAGTGAGCATGTCTTTCATGAAACACACAGAATGTTGTATTAGGTGACATTGAGGAATATAAAAGAAATCTTGCTCTCCAGAAACCTATAAGCCAAACAAATCTTTTTATTACAAATCTCATGAGCTACCTTGCACTCTCAAAGAAAATATTCTCCACACCAAATCCTATGAACATACCAAATCCTATGAACCAGCAGCCTTCCCTACTAGGACTAAACTGCTAGGGAAAACCAGCCCTCCTATCCTGGTTATTTAATGGGGATGGCAGATGTTGTGGCTCAGGGACACTCTCTGTCCAGGTAGGTCCTTGTCACTGGTCTTTAGCATGTGACAGCTAGAGCAAACTCTTGTCAGCCTAAGTGTCACATGGTTTCAAATGGGGTCAGCACAGCATCTATATCAGTCCAAAAGAAATCATGATTAGAAGATTTAATTTATAGTGTCCACAGAGAAGATTTATACATATTGCACAACAGCAAGGATTTCTAGAAAATTCATATTGATAATGGAAACCTTTTAGAACAGTTTAGGGTTATTCAGAATATATTTTTAGAATGCATTTTCCTCTCATGACTTTTGTATTAATCCTCTATAAGACCTCTTTCAATTAATGAACTGATTAAACCATTTTGAACGGGACTAAATCCAAAAATAGAAGACCAACACCAAAATTTTTAAATAAAACTTATACTCTTAGAGGCGCTTGGCTGGCTTAGTCAGTAGAGCATGCAGCTCTTGATCTCAGAGTTGTGAGCTCAAGCTCCATGTTGTATGTGGAGCCTACTTTAAAAAAAAAAGAAAAACAAAAAACCTTAAAATTTCCAATTAAATCATTTTCTGTAATAATACTTTTTTAGTATTTATACTCTACAAAATACACACTAAGGATATATCTATTTTTCCATTACATAAAAGTATACAAATTGATAAAATGAGTATGAAGAAGGTACAAACGGTAAGGTTAATCTGGCATGTTCAAAGATCACCAACCTCTTGGTTAGGCATTTTTGAAGAAAATTTTTAAAATAAATGTTTAAAAATATAGAATTGTATAAACAAACAAAAAAGTACAATCATAAAACCAGAGGAGTTACTGTGTTCCCAGATATTATCTAAACAACTCTGCTACCTTCAGTTTTTTTGTCATGAAATATTTATTTCAGTGTATAACTTTCCTATATAATTGCAAAAATATGTATTTTCATTGAAGTCCATTTGGAAAATACATAAATAGACAAAATCTTACCACATAAAATTAAAACAGAATGGTAAATCTTACACATTTTATGCCAAAACTATGTTATAGACTAAGCTGACTTAAGGCAAAATTTTAAAATATATAAAAAATTTTTTCAGCTTTAGTATTCAATTATCTTCTTCCCTTACTTTCTTAGGGATCGTCTATATTTCTACTATGTCAACCATTTGCTTCTTTTTTATTTTCCTGTCTGTATAACTTCCAATAAGCTCCTATTTTTAATTCTCATCAGAGCTCCCAATAGTATTCATATTTGCTTATTGCATAGTCCCACCTCAGTATCTCACTGGCATCTCAAATATCCAATATGAGACTCATCATTTCCCCTCAGAAAGGAAGTTCCTACTCCTGAGCTTTCTAATTCTATTGAGAGAATAACTATCTTCCATTTCTAAGGCTAAATATCACAAAGTCATCTTTTATTCTCTCCTTTGTTCTCTTCTTCCAGTCATTGTGCAAATCTTTGTGTCTATCTCTAGAAACTACTTCTTCTTATTCACTCCCCCTGAGTTAATTCAGGCATCATTATCTTTCTTTTACACTTTTTATTGAACTGTAACATATATGTAGAAAGATGCACAAAATATACAGCTCAGTGCATTTTTGCATTTTTGCAAATATCCAGCACCAAGATCAAGAAGCAGACTCTCACCAATACTCTGGAACTCCCCTTGTGCTCTCTTCCAGTCACTAACCCCAAAGCGGCAATCACTATCCTGATGGCTAATAGTCTAGGATTATCTTTTGCTGTATTAACACCTTTTGACCTCTAAACCAAACCTCCTATCTCTAGATTCTCTCCTAAATCAATCTACACATGACCACTAGAACTTTTTTCTAAGACACACATCTGCCCATGGTGTTCCCCTGTCCCAAGCCTCCACTGGTTCTCCACCAGGTCACAGAGAGAAATCTAACCTCTTGGTATTGCAATAATTGATTTCCCTCACACCACATTTAATCCTCAGTACCCTCCAGGTTTATTACTTTTGGCTCCTCGCATGTCCTTTGAAAGGTTTAAGCACTTAGTTTAGTCTGAAAGAAGATCATTTTAATGGTCGAATATCAATCACTGTGATAGTAAAGATTTTAGTCCACATGATACATACAGTTGATATTTGGGGAAGGGCAGGTAGTCTTGTGAAAAAAAAGATGTGTTTCAGTCATATTTCCTTCTTGACATAGTCATAGGATAGGCCTCTATAAACAAGATAAAATGTTGGCAAGTAGGTAAAAAGGGGCAAAGGAAACGATTTTGTTCATTTCTTCATTTATCCATAGAGCAATCGTTTAGAGGCACATTCATTGGGTAAGGTGAACATGCAGATACTGCCACAATCCCACAATATACCTGTTTTCACTTACACAGAGGTCTCCATTCTTCTCTACCAGTGGTTTGGCACCTATGGAAATGCTAATTTCATTTTAAAATAAGCAACTTCTTGAAAGACCCATATTCATTTGCAAGCCTGTCTCTTGCCAGATATTCAAAAGCAGGTGCAATGGGGTCAGCTACCTCTGAGATATAAACAAAAGGTTTCGTGTATGAGTCAGTATGACCTTTACCGGCAGAAAACAGGAGAACCAGAGCTGAAAGCAGCAGCTTATGTACTCAGTTAATCCAGTGGCATGAATAAGCAGAGCGTAAAAGGCACAAGTGTTTTCGGTGAATGTAGATTAAATGCGGGCTTGGTGGGGTTCCTTCTCAGTATTCACAGATGAAATGTGTTCTCTAGGCTTAAATTTCTTCTTCATGGACCCCTACCTCATGGACAGATGCATTCAAAGAATTATCACATTTCTTTCTCCAAAGGTTGGGAGCTTCTCACCCAACAAATACATCACCTATATAAGTAGATTTTAACGAGTCAAGTCTTCAAACAACAACAAAGCAATCTTTCTTTTGGCAAAGTAATAAGAAGTACTCTGTTCCTATATTTGGAACTATTTCAAATATTTTCCTCATAACATTTTAGTGATTCTTCTTAAACACTTTTGCAACTTACTGTTTCAAAATAAAATTCTCCTTTAAAAATTTCCTTTCTAATATCTTTTAGGAAGATTTCCTATTATAAATGCCCTCCAGCTAATTTCAGAGAATATTAGCACTGTTTGTTTTCTCCTGTGTATATTAATACTTAGAAATGTCCTAGAAGGTAATGAACTTAACTTGTCTTGGCATAAAGTATACAAACTGTAAGGAGTGCAGTCTGGGAGCTCTAGTCTGGTTTTCTGGGCTTAATTGAGCATACAATTTTTCACTTGCAGATTTTTGGCACCAGAGAAGAAGAATATTGGAAGCATGACATTTATCCCAAGAGAATTCAAAATAGAGTTAATTTCCAGCAGGAGCATTAAGTTCCATTTTGCTTTCTCTATAAATGACTTGCACAATGTATACCCCCATTAATCATCTTTTGAATAAATTAGTAAACTGAATGTATGCATGTACATACATGTATACGTGTAAAATGCTCAGGGACATGTAGCTTGACATTTCACTGGAAAGGGGCCCATGGTGATCTGAGTACATTTTGTACCACCACTCTGAGTTTTCTGAACTGACTGATGTATCATGAGTAAGCAGATGCACCAACGCTTTCTCAGGCCATAATTCTGACAGACTTCAGAGGTTATTGAGGTCCATATGTGATAACAGAAAACATTTCTTTAACAAGTCAGACTCTTCTTTCTCCTCCTGCTCATGCTGTTGATTTCAGTGACGTCAGACTGCCTTGTCCTGGAACTGAGGCAACCAGATGACTTTCCATGAGCCTCTGGTAGGGCTCAGAAAACAAAAGTCCTTCTGAGGGGTCCTGGATATAATCAATTAGGCTTTCCTTTATTGTCTTCTAAAGCGCCAAGAACCTTTTTCTCCTACATATTTATGTGAGGTGTTCTTATTTTCTATAGATCCTCTCACAACAGAAAAGTAAATATTAATAATTAGGCCTTCCACCTGTATCTTTTTTGGATATTCTTAGTGGCACAGGAACTTTGTCAAAGGCCTTGGTCCAAATGCATATCTTCTCTGTAACAAGTCATAAATTGATTACCTGTTATTCATTTTTTAACATAGATATTTTTTTGAATTGAATGTATGGAAAAATTACACCCAGAGAGAAAAGTACACATTGTAAGTATATACAAAGTGAACACACCATGTAACCAAACTCCCTTCTTAATCACTATTCCTCCAAGAGTAACCACCATCCTGATTTCACTAATAGATAAGTTTACATGAGTTCTGAATTTTATAAATGGACTCATAAATTATGCACCTTAATGTGTTTTGTTTCTTTTACTTAATATTATATTTATGAAACATTTCTATGTTGTTGCACATTTGTAGTTCTGTCATACCACTATACAGTATTCCTCTGCAGAAATAGATCAGGATAAATCCATTTTACTTTTTGATGAGCACTTGGGTTGCTTCCAGTTTGGTGTGCTTGTGAATAATGCTGCTATGAACATTATTTGTGCATGCCTTTTGGTGCATACCTTTGGGTGCACATGTGTATACAGTTCTGTTGCGTATAAGTCTAGAAGTGGAACTGCTAGTGATAGGCTGTGCATATGATCAGTTTTAACACCAAATAGTTTTCCAACCTGGTTTGATCAAATTACACTCCAGCCAGTAGGGTCTGACTATTGGTATTTTCAGTGTTTCTCTTTATTGCCATTTTGATGGTTATGTCGTAAGATCATATTATAGTTTTAATCTGCATTTCCTGATGATTAATAAAGCTGAAACAACTTTTCACATATAGGTAACTTATATTGGACATCCTCTTTTTGAAATTCAAGTTTATAACTTTCACCCATTTTTCTATTGGTGTTTCTGCCTTTTTCTTATTAACTTGCAAGAGTTACATATTTTGGTTATAAATCATTTGTCTATTGTATATATTACAAAACCTTTTCCCATTCTGTATCTTGCCTTCTCACTCTCTTCCTGATGCCTTGATGAACAGAAGTCCTTAATTTCAATTTAATATTATTTACCAATTTTTTCCCTTTATAGTTAGAAATTTTGGCCTATCCCAACTCACAAAGATATTCTTATGTTTTCTACCAAAATATTTATATTTTCTTTCATAATTATATTGATTTTTTTGCTGTGAAGTAATATTCAAAACATATTATGACCTGTTATTCTTAACTGAAATTGACGTTCTTTTTTAAAAATATGTTCTGTATACCCTCTGAAATTCAAAAGAGGTCATCCAGGTAAAGTCTCAATAGCTCATTGTTTGATAGTGTCTCTCTGTAATACACAAACTATGATTAGTTAACACCTAATTCCAAAAAACTGGATAAAATATCATATTCAAGTGGAGAACTTTATTTTCCTTTCTAGATCTGCAATATCGTTTGAAGAAATGAAGCAGAAAAAAATTACAATTTTAAGCTGGCAGAAAGAAATGCACTGGACAAATAACTTAGAGGTCTTCTTGAAATTGTGCTGTTCCTGTGAGCTGTGTGTTAGCTGTACCTACAAAATGCTGCCCCTGGGCCCAGCCTATAAACATCATCAAGTTTCCTTTTGGCATTGCTTTACTAATCCATATAAAAGTTGTCTTCATTTTACTATGAACCCACATATGCCACATTAAACAAATGTAATTTCATGCTTTCAAATAAACATTCATTTTAATTTATTATTCACTATTTTATTTGCTTACCATGTTATTTAACTCTTTGTTATTTGAGAAGCCAAGCGAGATATAGGATTCTAATTAAAAGGGGATATTTTATAAAGATATTTAGTGTTGCTCAGCACTGTCCAACAGAGCTCTCCGCCATGATGAAAATATCCTATCACCCCAGAGCTGCACTGTCTGATGCAGTAGTCACTGACCATTTGTAGCTATTGATAGCACTTGAAATGTGTCTAGTGGGACTAAGCAATGGAATTTTCAATTTTATTTAATTTTAATTCATTTAAATTTAAATATAAATAGCCTGGTGGCTACTATATCAGAATATATTGGACAGCATAGCATAGGTCTAACTAGTCTCAAAAGTGTGAATTTTTCAAGGAATTATCCACATAGTAAAATGGAGAATAAACTGAAGGAAAAGGCAATATTAATCTTCTAAATGGTTAATCACATCAGGATTTTTGCAACTAAGCAACTATCTCTAACCTGACCATGAGATGAGTAAGGATTATATTCCCTGACACACACACACACACACACACACACACACACACACACAGAAATATTTTGTTCAGGATGTAAAAATTCAGTGGCAGATTAGGGAGGCAGTATATCTTCTTGCCACCAATTACCGTCTTCTTTCTGTAGAGCCTAGAGCTAAATTTGCAATACGCTTGGCAGGGTTCCTGACACATATTCCACAGGCTAAGAATCAAATACCATGTTTATCCAAGTTCCATGAGTGAGAGCAACCTTATTTTTTTAAGAATATTAATCAAAATCACTTGAAGAAGCGATTGTAGTTACCTGCAATTCCAAAAGAATTCCAGAAGACAATGTATTCTGTATCACAAGTTGATGAACTATTAAAACATTCTATTCCAGTTTTGTAAATATGCTTTAATACAATATATTTAAATATACTGTATAATTTAATATAATTTAATATACTGATACTCATATATACCATCTACCTCCTTTTAGCATTATTATTTAACATCATTCTAAAATGTACTCTTGAAATGATAATCCATTTTCATCAATATGACTAATTTTATATTGCTTAAAGTGCCTTATATATGATGGATTTTGAGTGAATTTTAAGTATTAATATTTAGTTTCAAAACTACTTTTCTGATTATAAAATAGGTATTATAAAACAGCAATGAGCCCAGATTTACAACATGGATATTTCTTAGTACAAAGAAAATAATTCTTATGTACATGAGTATATTCTGTTTAGGGATAGTAATTGGGAGGGGGAGTATTTGTTTCATTCTGTATTGTTCTGTTTAGCAAACAAAAAAGTGAAAGTGCTATTTTTTTCTTTTCCAAAGAGTAGACTACATCCAAAAGAAATTTTTAAATCCTCAAAACCAATAATTTTAATATTGCGACTCCTCTTTCATGCAATGAAATAATCATGTTTATTCAGTAGCTTGAAGGAAAAAGGACAAGTATGATTAAACTCTGACTGGTCCTTTAGATGTTTGAGATGTAACTTATACTCCCCTGAGTCAATCCCCTCTGCCAGTCCTGCTTGCCCCTTTGGGCATTATGAATCTTCCTTCCTCTAAGGTGACACCTGAGTCCCAGAAAGAGGCAAGGGAAGAAGGCTCCAACTAGCAAGGAGAATCAGTTTTGCAACTCCTTTTTTCTTTTTAATAAAGAAAATCAGTTATATTTGCAGATGATGTTATTCTTTCATCCAGTGGGGCAGCCAGTCAAGCATTATCAGGGTTAGGTATTATCCCATCAGAGTTTGGCTATTCAGTTAAATAGAAAACTGTCATTTCACTTACACCTTTATTGACCAAATAAGATTTGGAGTACTTAGTTTGGAATAAATCTTCACATTCCATGCATTTCTGGGTATTGGTGGGGAAAGCAAGGAGAGAAAATGAACAACAAAACTGTTCTTTATGACTGAAAATTCCTTCAGCTGTAAAAAAATACACTGAGAAACTTTTAGAAGAAAAACTGGAGTACAGATAAGTAATGTCTTTGATTTGGTTCAATAAAAACACGAATACTTTTTGCTTTTCTTAATTCGGCACTGTGTATTATAAAGATTCATTTAAAAATTTACAGCAATTATCTCATCTTTATCAATCTCTCCCAACAAAATAATCCAAAAGATAAACAAAGTTGTCTTATAAAATTGTACATTACAATGTTATTTAAAATAGTGAAGATTGTTCATTATTCATTAAAACAACTTTATATTCAACAATAGAGTAGCAAGTGGGCACCTTTTGGAAGATCTTCCACATTTATATAAAGTATTTTTAACTGATAGTTTTAAAGGCCATGCAAAGTAAATATATTTATTAACATCGTCTTTAGACCAAACTATATCAGAACTAAAGCAGTTAAAAGGTCATTAAATAAGAATGAAGAGGTGGACCTCAGATAAATAAATTTCTAGAGAGCTCGAAAGCTAAACTCAGAGATTATTGATAGATAATAGAAAAAACACTGATAGACTGATAATTAGATAAATAGATGATAAATCACAGAGACAGAGATACATGTAAATATAGTTACTATCATAAGTACTGTACATGGAAATTGAAAAAGGAAGACACGATATCATTTATACATTAGAGTTATAATTGTATAAAGTGAAAACAGCATACTGGGAAAATATACTAAGGAATAATTATGGTTGTAATAGGGCAGAATGATTATTTTTATCCCATCAAAGTAATTTTTTACAGAAAGGAAGAACTCCTTTCTCCCATTGCCAGTTCAAGCCTTTCAGTTGCAACGTTTTTCCCACTGGCTCTAAGTCCCAATAGAATTATAGGATAGACAAACTTTCCTTTGGAGAGAGGTTAAGGGTTAGTTATCTCCACTGGGTGATTAGAACCATGAACCTGATTTTTAAAATGAGAAAATGAGTCCAGAGAAATTAAGTGCTTGTAATCCCTCAACATTTTTCCCATTTGCATGAAAATATTAATGAACAATGAAAAATTTACTTAAGATTTTATAGGGGAAACTCAGTAAATTCTTGAAAATCATTTCAAAAATTACTCTCTGCTAACCCTCCAGTTCTCTCTAGTTTTGCTCTCCCCTTGACACCAATTATGGTTCTCTTCATTGCCTCACAAAGGCTGCCAACCCATTCCCTTCTGCTTAGCACAGCAATTACTCTCTGCCCCTAAATCTGTATCCATAACTCATTTTGAAGAATAATTCACACTCTTTAAAGGTAGTTTAGTGACCAGGTATTGTACACAAGTCTGCTCCTACTCGCTAAGTAGTTTAATTAAAGTGCCTTTTTTAAAATATGTAATCCCCTTCCTAAGCAGAATGATGATATAATTCATGTAATTTAAACAAGGTTTACTCTGAGAAACAAACTGAGGGCTTCAGAGGGGAGGGGAGTGGGGAAATGGGATGGACTGGTGATGGGTAGTGAGGAGGGCACGTGTTGCATGGTGCACTGGGTGTTATACGCAAGTAATGAAGAATCAAGCTTTACATCGGAAACCAGGTATGTACTGTATGGTGACTAACATAATAAAAAAACATTAAAATAAAAAAAATGAATTTCAACCTAAAAACAAACAAACAAACAAACAAGGCTTAATGACAGCCACCCCATCTCCAAAAGAGGACATATCTGAATCAACATGAGACTTCCAAGAATCTGATTCACTTGAGGCTCCCTATCCCTGCTCTATACCGCCAAGAATCACCACCATGGTAGGCCCCTTAACTATTAAGAATATATTGCAGGTGAATTAAGCTAAGAAAGAGCCGAGAGCCGCTGACTACATTTGGGTCATAGTGCTGTCGTCAGAAATGTATCATTCTGATGCTTTTCTAGACACTTGGGCTGGCTTCTTTTGCAGCCCCCTAAATGTGGATGGCTATCCTCCCCCCAAAAAGTACATTCAACAATCAACTTTGTGCTAACTTAATTTCTTTAAATGATGAGCCCTTTTGTAGCCTCTTCCTCACTGGGGACATTCTTAAACTAGTAGCCTCCCAACACCCATCCCCAGCTATTACCTTCAGCCCAAAGCCACACTTCAGCTCCTCCTGGGGTCGCTCTTCTTTAAAAAAATTCCCTTACAAATCAAATTGTAATGACAATTGAATCCATCATGCTCTTGACAACAGTGTTGAAACAACTTAAGGAATGTTGGCTATAAGATAAAAATCAAATAAAAGTAAAGTGTATTTCTCCCTCATATCAAAAAAAAAATACTATTTGTACTCTAGAAAAAAAGTGGGTTTTGTTTTTGTTTTTTGCAAACCAGTGGGCTTTCTTCTTACCAGAATTTATGTTTCTCTCTAAAGATCAGCATGAGTTGTGATCTGATGTGAGTTACAGCTAAAAACTTATTTTTTAAAAAATGCTCAGGTAATGAAACGCTGGTCTGTTGTGTAAGTATCTTGTGATGTTCAAAAAATCTTGTGTGATTCTGGACCCCAAAGGCCCTCAAGTTTTGAAAAATTGTTTTTCCTGGGACAGCATTGAGGAGGCCCAGGTAAACAGGCTTTGTGAGAATCTACTAACCTCAGGACATTGCATGGAAATTATATTATTATACTTATTTTTACATTTAAGTCCCTGATATTACCATTTCGTTTTCTGTCTTCATTCAGGTATTTTATAAGGAAAAAAAAAAAAGAAGGAACAATAGAAGAAAGGCTGGAAGGAAGGAAGAGAGGGAGGAAGATAGGGAAGAAGGAAACAGTAGAGAGGAAATTGGGGCAAAGAAGAAGAAAAGGAGGGTGAGAGAAAACATAAAAATAAAAGAAAGAGAAAGTTAAGTGAAGGTTATCTTTATTTGAATTCTGGTTTAATTAAGGATTTTACTACACTGAGGAAAGCTTAGTCTTCTGGTCCTTTTGCATATGATAACATCAGATTAATAATTTAACTACAAACTAATAGGATTTGCGACCTGGGGCTTCCTTTGGCAATAGAGAAACTTCCAGAATACTATTACTTCTTCTTTACTTCAAATAATTCAAGTATAACTCATAAGCTCATGAGGACTAAATCCCACATTAAGTTTTACATTCTATTTCTGTATCTAATCATTGTTAAGCTCCCCCTTGACTATGAGGAAAGACTGACATCAGCCCTGGTCACCGGGAGCTACGGCATGGAGATAATTGGATGTGTCAACTACAGATCTCCTGAGATTTATCTAACCTTCAAGAATGTTGAAAACCCTAATGGAAATTGTGTTCCAACTCAAGTATCGGCCTGAATCACCTTATGTAATTGCATGAAAAACACTCTCATGAGGTACCAGAGCCAGATGTTTAGAGAAAACCTTTAGTGTGATTTTATTTTACATTGTTAGAACGGTTTTCATCAAATTAGTGTTCAGAAATAGATGTTCCTGAAGATGAAGTGGCTGAGCTGGGGAGAGCAAGGAAGCTAACTTTTAAAGTGAGTTCCTAGCAATATTTCTCAGTGGAAGAAACGTTTTCAATATCTTTTAGGAACTTGCTCAAATGAACAACATCTTACAAATTTCAGAAAGGAAGCTGAATAATCTTACATATTATGTTTCCGATTCAGTATTTATCTCACTAATACAGGTGGGTGAGGTAGGTATTAACAGTTACAGAATGTACCACAGAACAGATTTAAACATTTTTAAAGAAAATAGACCTGATTTTTCAGAGACATGCCTGAGGAGTTTTAGTAAGTTAGCCCCCCCACTCCTATCCTACCTACTCAGAATCTATTTGTAGGTTCTGACGGTGCCAGTCAGTGATTCCCTCCATCAGGTCATTTACTATAGCAGTTCAAATTTCTGGTGACTTTGCTGGTGCCTGCTCCTTCCTCAGTCCAGGTCAACCTGTTTATGTCTATAAGATAGCAGTGTCCAGAGTGATAAGAACAGATCCAGCTAAGTAGATTTGTGTGCTGCTTTGCCACAGATTATTGGAGGTGGGACAGGAATGTGGGGAGTTAGTAATAAGCAGACCAGCTGTTTAGATTCTGTGCATCTTGTTCCCTGAACATCACTGGTTGTACTTTTAGACATTTATGCTACTGTGGGCAAATAAAACAAGGAGCGTCACATCCCCATTCTGCAAATTTGATGATCTTATTAGTATCATGCATGTGGTATGGAGAATAGAAAGGTTCAGCCCTTAGCGGCCCGCTGTGTGACTTTGAGAAAGTTAACTTCTTTGTAAAATTCCAGCACCATCCTTCACAGTATTGAAGGCTTCTTTATCCACTAACACTATTATTTTTTTTTTCACATAGTAAATTTTATTATACAGACACAACCGACCTGCACTTTCCCGTTAACGCACTGTGGAGTTCCTTCTGTTCCACAAATGTATATATATGTTTGAACCTGTAAATGTGCCACTGATTAGAAAGCTTTTTATCTGCCTGCTTGTTTTCTTTTCTTTTTAATCCAGGACTATATTGACATAAAGACTGAGATTACATAAAATCTTTAAATTCTACTGGGTGAGAGTACAGATGTTAATAAGACCTCCTCTTTCTTGCCTCTATAGGATGTGGTTATTGAACCAAAGTAGGTTTATTACTTTATTAAATGTTTGATAATTATAAAATAGAAGTCTTCAAGTGTTAAGATACTAAAGTAAAAATGTAGTCATGTCTGAACTGGGACTGGAAAAGCAATGGCGGAGATAATTTATGGAGTAGTGGATCATAAAAAGGCAGGGCACTAAAACGTCCTCAGATGCTGTGTAGATAAGCACGAGCAGTTAGAATTAGGGTTTTTCAAAACACTATAGGATAGATGTCATACAAATTGACACAGAATGTCAGTTTTATTAGCATAAGACTTAGATTGCAGACCTTTCAGAGTTATTTACAGAGATTTCAGTAGTGATACCAGAATTTTTATTTTTTATTTTTTTTATTATTATTTTTTTTTAATAATGATTTTTTATTATATTATGTTAGTCACCATACAGTACATCCCCGGTTTCCGATGTAAGGCTCGATGATTCATTAGCTGCACTAACACTATTATTATCCTACTATTATTATTCTACCTTTTTACTGTTTAAAAAAATATGGTTTTAGAAGTTAGAACTCCAGAATAATTTTGTTTCTTTTTCATATCCCAAAACATTTCACAAAACAAATTCTGATTTAATATTAAAACTTGAAGGTAAAAGTAGAATTCTATTTATAGAAAGTTGTTTTACAATGGACTTGATAGAAATTACTCCCACCTCTGAAGTGTAATATGCTCAAAATAGAAGCATTAAAATTTCACTAAGTATTAGAAATTGCTCTCTTAAAATTTCATATAATTAAAAAAATATTTAGTATAAACCAAATAACTATTTTTTATTATATAATCAGATGTTTCATTGTAGAAAACTAGAAAATACAAATAAGCAATAAATGTATTTATACTAAACCTCACTTTTCTCATTTGTAAACTCAGGATAATAATTTGTATATTACCACATTTTGGGGATTAAATAAGATAGGTAGGTAGATAGGTGGTAGATAGATAGATAGATAGATAGATAGATAGATAGATAGATAGATAGACAGACATATAGAAAGCCCAGAATCCCACCACTGCTAATCTGGTGAAAGTCAGGAACAGGATCAGTCAATAATAATTTCTTGAATTTTACTAATACTTTTTCTTTTGATCCAACTGCTTATCCAAGTTTATTTAAACAAGAAAAAAAAATCAAGCACCAACTAAGCTTGTGATTAAATAAAAGTTAGAGGATTGATTCTTAATTACCTTTAATTAGAGGATTCTCTTCAATAAAAAAGGCATTTCTGAAATTCTTCTTCTCTGTATATCTTCTCTAGTAAAAGTTACTTGAGAGCTTAATTAAATTCAGGATTAAGGATGAGTGTGATTAAGTAATGATTCCTTAAATCAAAGCACCTTAATTTAAGGAGAGATCTCCAAGGCCCTTCCTTTGCAACCTTTCCCTGTTATATTACTTCCTCATCTACCTGTTCTGCCTTACCTCTCTCTGTCTGCTTGTCAAAAAGCAGAGGCAACAAGTTGTTCAGGCCCTCAAAGGTTACATGCTCCTCTCCAGGAGGAATGGGAATAACTTTTAATGTTAGTTCATACTGTACAGTCCTCTCTTCTCTCTTCCAGAAATGGGGTAGATTGCCACTTACAGTGGTAGAAAAGAAGGAGAGGAGATGGAAGACTTAAGCTTCCAAACTTAACAACTAGGAGAGTTGGGGCAATTTATTGATGATCCTAAGCAAGCATTTCTTTATTGATAAAATAAGAAAAAATTAAGAAAAAATATTAAATGAGAGCATATGTGTAAAGTTTTAAGATTCCAGATACACATTACATTTCATTCATCCAAAAAAATTAGTTTGGAGGTTAAAGTTTACTCAACTGCTCATAAGCCTTTTTTTGGTCATTTTTTTGGTAACCAATTTTATTGAGATATAATTTACATATAATTATTTATTTTACATGGCTAGATAGACTGATGAGTTTTGATAAATGTATACATCCGTGTAGTAAATATTAACCACAATCAAGATACAGAACAATTCTTCCATGTCCTAAAAGTTTCCTGGTGCCTCCTTACAGACAGTTGGTTTTACCAATCCAAGCTTCGGGC
Organism: Ursus americanus; assembly: GCF_024610735.1. Classification (NCBI taxonomy): domain Eukaryota; kingdom Metazoa; phylum Chordata; class Mammalia; order Carnivora; family Ursidae; genus Ursus; species Ursus americanus. The sequence goes on along the minus strand of NC_142155.1, from coordinate 3,429,496 downwards.
CACCACTGCTCTGTTTCTCTCTCTCTCTAGATTAGATTTGTTTCTTCTAGATTTTCACAAACTGAATATGTGCTCTTTTGTGTTCAGCTTCTTTTGCTTAGCATAATGCCTTTGAGATTCATCCATGATGTGTCAATCAGTAGTTTCTTCCTTTTTATTGATGAATAATCTTCCATCATAGTATATACTATATACTGCAATTTCTTTATCCTTTCACCAGATATATATATATATATATATTCATTCCCCCAGTATGGGGGTATTATGAATAAAGATGCTATTAACATTTATTTGAAGTTTTGTGTGGACATACAATTTCAATTTTCTAAGGGTAAATATTGAGTAGCATTGCTGAGTTGTATGCTAAATGTATGCTTAATCTTATTAAAAATCTGTCAAACCATTTTCCAAAATGGTTGCTCTATTTTATATCTCTACCAATGACATGTGAAACTTCTACTTGGTCCACATTCTTACCAACACATTGGTGGTGTCAAACTTTTTAATTTTAGTCTTTTTAACCCTAGTGAGTATATAATGGTATCACAGTGTGATTTTAATTTGCATTTTCTGAATGACTTTTCCAGTGCTAGTTGACAATTCATATTATTTTCTTTTTTTTTAAAAGATTTTATTTATTTATTCGACAGAGATAGAGACAGCCAGCGAGAGAGGAACACAAAACACAAGCAGGGGGAGTGGGAGAGGAAGAAGCAGGCTCATAGAGGAGGAGCCCGATGCGGGGCTCGATCCCATAACGCCGGGATCACAACCTGAGCCAAAGGCAGACGCCCAACTGCTGTGCCACCCAGGCGCCCCAAACAATTCATATTATTTTCTTTACTGAAGTGCCTGTTCAAGTATTTTGCCATTTTGATAAGGTCATTAGTTTTCTTATTACTGAGTTGTAATAATTTTTTATACATCCTAGATACAAATTTTTGTCAAATATATATATTGTGAATATTTTCACCTAGTCTGTGACTTGGCCTTCTTATTTTCTTTATAAGAACAGAATTTAATAATTTCGATGAAGTCCAATTTATCAATTACTTTTATGGTTCATTCTTTTAAATGTTCAATGAAGGAAATCTTTACCTGTCCCTGTTTTATGAGGATTTTCCCATATGATTTTTTCTAGAAGTGCTATACCTTTAGGTCTATGATTCCCTTTTGGATTGATTTATATATACGATAAACACATATTTATATCAAGTACATGTGTTTTCATATGGCTTTTCAATTTTTCTACCTTTGTTGAAAAGTCTACATTTTCTCTATTCTATTACCTTGACACCTTGTCAAAAACCAATTAATCCTTTGTATGTAGGTTTATTTCTAGACTCTCCATTCTGATCTATTGCTTTATATGTCTACCCTTTTGCCAATACTCATAATAATGTAGCTTAGTACTAAGTCTTGAAGTATTCCATGTCCTCAATCTTTTGTTCTTATTCAAAATTGTGTTGGCTACTCTAGATTGTTGGCATTCTCATATAAATTATAGAATCAGCTTGCCAATTTCTATAACAGAAAAAGAAAGCCTGTTGAGATTTTAATTGGGAGTATTGAATTTTTACTTCAATTTGGGGTGGAATGAGTCTTCCACTTCCTTATTAATTTTCTATCTTCTTTTTTATCAAAAGCCAAGAAAAGAATGCTGAAACCTCCAACTCTAATTGTGTTTTATTTATTTTTCTTTTCAAGTTTTGCTCTGAGTATTTTGAAGCCCTGTTATTTGGTGCATAGACCTTTATGAATTATATGTCTTAAATTTACTTCTTTATCATTATGAAATTTCCCCCTTTATTCCTGGTAATATCCTTGTTCTGAGGTCCATTTGATATTAATATAGCTATTTCAGCTTTCTTAGGAGTAGTGCTTGTGTGCTACATCTTTTTCAATCCTTTTACTTTAAACCTATCTGTCTTTATATTGAAGTATATTCCTTAAGTATACATCCTTTATATTTAAGTATAACCTTATAGAGAAAGTATAGACTTTTGGTTTCAGATCTAACATGTAAAGTCATCACCTCTGTCCTTAAAATAAGAAAAAGCTAAATTGAAAATCCACAACTTTTCGTGGACCCAACAGAGGTTGCATTACAACTAACTACCATCCCAAAATCTCAAGAATTAGGTGAATTTAGAGATTCACAGCTAAGAACTGCTTACCTAGAGCAGCTCCGTATACTAGCCATAAATTAGTATAAATGCTTAACTTACAATTTTTAAGAAATGCTGGAGGCCAAATGTGGATTAATTAACTTAACAGGAAGAACCTCGGGGACTGTAGTTTTAGGAAAGTCCTCCAAACTTAGAGGAGTTTTACCTCCAGGAATCCCACCAGTTCTCCTAGTGAAGACCTGAGAAGGGGTGTGGCTGAGAAGGGGAGGAGTAATCATTGTGAAATAAATCCAGAGCATTCTTCACAAGAAAGACCTATTCTCCAAGGGAAAGGACTTTACCAGAAACTCATCGAACATGGAGGAAGAAAAAATTTCCCCCACTCCAGCCCTGTCAAGTCTTGTATCACCAAAGTGTGCGGGGGAGAGGGGAAGAAACACTTGTGAGGGTCACAGCCCAGGGATATGAGTTCACTAAAAGACTAAAAATTTAATCATAAGATTATAGAACGCATCCATGCCACACACCACTGCCTCAACAGGGCTCCAGTATAATTGGATTACAGCTAAAAGAGCTGGAAGAACTGGATCTCTTTGAGGAGTAGTTAGAGAATTTAAAAGTCAACAGAGGAAACAAAAACAAGGACCCTAAAGGAATTTGAAGCCTCTGGCACCAAAAGATAAAGCAAACATTAAATAACACTCAATGAGCCAGGTTAACATAAAATCTCACAATAAAGGTCTATTTACTTCAATGGCTGTTTCTGATACATCATATATTATTTCAACAAAAAATTGTAAGACATACTTAAGGTAGGATAAAACACAATATAAGAGACGAAGCAAGAAGCAGAATTAGACTCAGATAAGATACGAATGTTGGAATGATCAGAAGATAAATTTTAAAAACTATGATTAAAATGCTAAGAACAAATACAGTTTTTTGTTTGTTTTTACCAATCTAATCATTTCTCTCTTTTAATCACTTATATTTAATGCAATTGTTGTTATGGTTGAATTTAAATCCACTATCTTGGGGCGCCTGGGTGGCTCAGTCAGTTAAGCAGCTGCCTTCCACTGGGGTCATGATCCCAGGGTTCTGGGATCGAGCCTGTATTCCAGCTCCCTGCTCAGCAAGGAGTCTGCTTCTACTTCTCCCTCTGCCCTCCCCTCACCTTGTGCTCACTCTCTCTCCCTCTCTCAAATAAATAAATAAAATCTTAAAAAAAAAAATCCACTCCCTTGCTATTTGTTTCTATTTGTTGTTGTTGCTGTTACTTTTTTCTCAGGATTTCTTTTCTTTTAGTGCCTGTGGTTCTTGGTCATGCCACCTTGAAAAATGAAGAGGTAGACCAGAAGAAGAGTGGTGGGTAGCAAAGCAAAGTTTACTGAGTGATAGTACAAAGCTCCTGAAGAGGGAGGAGACCTGAAAGGGTTGCCATTAGAGTTTCTAAACCTAGGGGGTTTTATGAGATTGTTGGCAGGCTGTTTTAATCTGATTAACCCTCCATGTGCCTGTCACCTAATCACGTTTCTGTCCAGGCGCTCATCTACCTATCAGATAGTTGTTTACATGGGAAAGGGTGGAGGGCTCCTTTCAGGGTGGTGTAGAATAACAGACTGGAGTCTTTTTCCTTTTAAGGGTAGTTTGCTCTTGGGGTGGGGGGGCTTGCCATTGCCTGTCTTTTTTCCCCACTATCCTCCATTATTTTTCCTCTTTGTTTTTTCCTTTTTTTGGATTTAATTTATTGATTATTCCATGTTATCTTCCCTATTGCCTTACAAGTTACACTTCTTTTATTTTTTAATTGCTTTGTATTTTACAATATGTACCTCTAGCTTATAAGTCTATTTCCTTTTAATTTTTTTTAAGATTTTATTTATTTATTTGACAGAGAGAGAGACAGCCAGAGAGAGAGGGAATGCAAGCAGGGGGAGTGGGAGAGGAAGAAGCAGGTTCCTAGCAGAGCAGAGACCCCGATGTAGGGCTCGATCCCAGGACCCTGGGATCACGCCCTGAGCCAAAAGCAGACGCTTAACGACTGAGCCAACCAGGCGCCCCTATAAGTCTATTTTCAAGTCATATCACATTGCTTATAAATGTAAGAACCATATAACTTACAACAGTTTACTTCCATTTTCTTACCTTCTGTCTTTTACGCTACTGTTACATTTTACTTCTACCTGTGTTCAAAATCTCTCAGTACATTGCTATAAACTTCATTAAACAGCCAATTCTGTCCTAAAGAAGTGTTTTAAATGGGAAAAAAATACCTTTCTTATTTACTCACGTATTTAACATTTCTGGCACTCTATTCCTTTATGCAGATGCAAGTTTCCATGTGGGGTCCTTTCCTTCCATGTGAATAACTTCCTAAAACATTTATTGTAGTGTACATGTTCTGGCAATAAATTCTACCAGCTTCAGTGTGTCAGAAAAACCCCTTCATCTCCATGTTTATTTACTTTTTTAACAATTTTATTTCTAAGTAATCTCTACACTCAACGTGGGGCTCTAATTTACAACCCTGAGATCAAGTCCCATGCTCTACTGACTGATCCAACCTGGTGCCTCCCATGTTTAAAAGATATCTTAATCAGATATTTCTTCTTTCAGCAGGCTAGAGATGTTTTTCTATTATCTTCTGAAAACAAAGTCTGAGATCATCCTTAGTTATTTTTCTCCGGTTTTTTTTTTTTTTTCTTTAGTGGCTTTTAAAGTCTTCTCTTGATCACTAGTTTTCAGCAGTTTGATTATGATGTGCTTTGGCATGGTTTTCCTTGTTTATCTGGCTTCACATTCTTCCCACTTTTTTCAGATCCCACCTCCTGGGATCTAAATATTCTTTATTACTTTTTTCAGTCTTTATCCTTCTATGCCTTTCATTTTGAATTGTATGGTTTCTATTTCTTTGGGTTCAATATCACTGTCTTCTGTAGTATCCAATGTTCTATGAATCTTAGCCAATGAGTCTTACTTCCAATATTATATTTTTTTCACACGTGTTTCATTCCATTTTTGTCCTTTTTCTCTTTTCTATTTCTCTTCTCATTATTATTTGCATTAAATTCTTGAACTATTTACAAGATCCATTTAAAAGTCTTTGGCTGCTAATTCTATTATCTCTGCAATTTTTTTTTCTTTTTCTTGCTTACAGATCACGCTATTCTGGTTCTTGTCACATATGGTAGTTTTTGATTGGATGATGGACATTGTGAGTAATGGCAATGCATATCTGGACTTTGTCATCTTTTCTTTTTTTGTTTTTTAAGAAGACTGAGATTTGCTCTAGCAAGCAGTTTGTTTAGTTATTTGTGGATTACTTGATCCTTTAAGACTTGTTTTTATTCTTTGTTAGGGTGAGTCAAGAGCAGTTCTTATTCTAAATGTAGTTTAACCTTACTACTAAAGGCATGACCTTTCTAAGTTGCATACGATTTCTCAGTGATTAATCAACACTGTTCTGGCTGACCAGAGCTCAAAAATTTCCTAGGAGTGTTTAGGTTAAAGCTTTCTGGTTGTTCTTTGTCCCACCTTGTGGAGTTTATATGTGCACATTTTAGGATTCAGCAAAGGTTCAGGTGAACTTCTATGCAGATTTAAAACTTTTTATTTTTATTTTTTTTATTGCTTGGCTTACTCCTTTTCAGAACTCTGCTTAACTTCCAGGTAATGTAGCCTCACTGAATTCTGATATTGGTCTCCTCAACTCAGTAAGACTAATCTGTTCTGCTTGAGATACCTGTCCCTATACCACATTCCAAAATGTGCCTCCAGGCAGAAAGCCAGGGTAAATGTAGGGTAGGATTTATTTCATTTGTTTCTTTTCTCTCAGGAATCACATTTTTACACTGACTGTGGCTCAATGTCTAATGACAGTTGTTTCATACATTCTGCCCTGTTTTTTAGCTGTTTATAGCAGGAGAAGTCTGTTTTCTCAGCATATTCAGAAACAGATTCTAACAAACTATTTTGACTGATTTTTTAAAAAAGATTTTATTTACTTATTTGACAGAGAGAGAGACAGCCAGTGAGAGAGGGAACACAAGCAGAGGGAGTGGGAGAGGAAGAAGCAGGCTCATAGTGGAGGAGCCTGATGTGGGGCTTGATCCCATAACGCCGGGATCACGCCCTGAGCCAAAGGCAGACGCTTAAGGACTGCGCCACCAAGGCGCCCCTTGACTGATTTTTTTCACTGACTTAGCATAATGGTATAACAATAATATTTAATAATAATATTAAGGTATTGTAAGGGCGTTTTAAAAATATCTCATTGGGCCATCATAAAAATATTACAAAGGAAGCATTATCAACACCATTTTATGAATGTGTAAAATGGACCTAAAGAAAAGAAATACCTCGATTTGGGACATCTGGGTGGCTCAGTCGGTTGTGTCCCACTCTTGATTTCAGCTCAGGTCACGATCTCAGGTCCTGAGACTAAGCCCCCGCGGCAGGCTCCCCACTCAGCAAGGAGTCTCCTTCTCTCCCTTTTGCTCTTCCCCTGCCTCTGCCCCTCTCTCTCTCCAAAATAAATAAACTTTTTTTTTAAAAAGAAAGAAATACTTCGACGAACATCACATAACAGAGTGACAAATTTACAACTCAAACAAATCCTCATTTGCCTTATTCCACAGTCTCAACTGTTACACACATCACCATCCTGCCCTTCAACTGACTTGGTCTGTCATCTGTATAGGCTTTTCTTACTTTTTCATATCAACATGGAGATCACATGGCTTGGTTCGGTTTATAATTAATAGATTTCATGATTAACTTCTTGAAATGAGAACTGCTTAGAGTAGCAGGGGAGTGGGTTGGAGGGAGAGAAACGGAATATCAATCACTCTTAGATCAAAGTCCTGGGGGGCAGACAGGTCTTAAATTTGGACTGGGAGGAGCTATACTTGCAATCATAAACTGCTTACATGGCTATTATAAAAATAAGTGTCTAAGGAAAGAATCATGAAGCCTAAAAAGACTAAACATCTGGAACAAAGTTTCATTTTTCTATCTCAAGAAAAGCTCTAACCCAAGACAATATTTCAATCTAAAATTTTTGGGGACTTTGGGCATTGAAAGAAAATAGAATATCAGCAATTCTATGTCTGATTTTTTTTGAATGAACTGTCTGCTATATGAAGATATTTAGTCATAGGAGGTCAGCTGATGCTAAAGCAATCAATGCAATTGTCATTATCAATGGATGACTAGAGTCAGACAACAGTAACATGACATTTTAGCAGCATAAAAAATCCATTCACTAAGGAAGTAAAAGTCAACGTATATACACAAAGAGTGCTGTTTTTTTAATTATTCTACTCTTCTCCCAACTGTATAAACATAATCACCTGAAATTGCAGACTCTAAACTTTTTGTCTTTGATGATAATGTTTGAAGCAGAAATGATACAAGCACATTTTCAGAGGGTGCATTAGCATGGAGATGTAAAGCCAATGACAGCAGAAAGGGAAGGTTTGAACTCTCCAACTAATGAGCAGTAATGTAATGCATACTTACCATTGAATTGGATTTTAAAACTGTATTTTCATTTTGGACTGGATTTCCCACAAGATGAAATTAAAAAAAAAAACTCATTATTAGTCCATGATAAGCTTAAAATCATATGCTACCCTTAATGAAAATTGGAAGGTAAAGCAGCTTTTTGGTCTTTTTCAAAATTCTGCAGAATGAGCTAATAACTTATTCTCTTTCTATCCCATTTCTCAGAATCATCTGAGGGAGAAGAGATGGTTGTATAAATAACAACAACAACAAAAAAAGACAAAATTAAAATAGTACGTGAGTATATTTTCCTTTACAGTCATCTTCATAACTTTTGATATACTAATATATTCATGATAAACTACTTCTGAAAGTATTCTAAAGTACAATTTGTATACTATTTCTAAATACAGGTTAGTGCCTTTCTTCTAATTGTCATAATAGAGAATCTAGTTCATTAATTTCTATACTATCACAGATATGTAAACAGAGGCACAAAATGATCAGTCTTACATAACCATATATAAGCAAACTATGTAACTTTCTCTTATGACTATTCTTAATGAGTTCATATTACTTCATATTTACATTTTATGTTAAAATATATTTTTTGCATACAGAAGACCACAAAGATTACTTCCATGCAATGAGCTACTTGCTTAGGACCAAGTTATAGAACCAAGGACTGATATGTCTCAGTATTTAAATATTTTCCATGTTTCTCTCTTACAACCTTAGGTATCTCCATTAAGAAAAATAACATTTTACAGGGATCATAGGACAGTAAGTAAAATTTCATCATCATTAAAGTGACCCATGTACTACGAAAGACAGGTAAGAGAAAAGTTCATTGCTGACATGACACGCAAGAAAAGGAGTAAGTGCATTTGATGTCTCTTGCGGAATACATGAGAAGTTTTTCTTTACAAACAGTGACATCTTTAACCCCCAGAACTGACAGCTGGGAGCTTTCCTATCTGTGCCACTGGCTGGCCATGTCCCTTTGGGACAGTCATGATGGCTCTTCATTTCTCAAATTTAAATGAAAGCACAGTGGATGGTGACCCATTCTACGCATGCTACTACTAACTGTTCTCTTTGTTCAACAGAAATTGGATGGCCTGTGTAACATGACTTAAAACTGTTCATAAAACAATCCATCAACCTTATTTCGAAGCTTAAAATAAGCAGACACGGTTGGGAAAAAGAACAATATTTAAACTAAAGTGAGACAATAAAATTCCATTTTCGGTCAGCTTTTCATCATTTTGTAGAGATGCTCAATGTAACTTTGCTTGGAGATCAGTTAAATTGCTTACTACCATATACCCATGGAGGCAATTGTTTTCTAGGATCTTAGGTGAGAACATCCATCATTAACTCCTGCAACCTACTTTACAATCTAATAGCCGCCCTCAGATCTACTCAGTGAGTCCCATCAAAGAAGATAATACTCAGAACGGGGCTGACATAAAAGCTTGGCTCCCTGGAGTTGTGGATACTCTGACCCTCCTATTTTTTAAGAGGCTCCTCTAAAGGATATTATTAACTACAAAGTCAGTGAAGAATAAATGGATAATTTGTAGGGAAAGGTAGAGAAAATAAGGTCATTTTCAACCCTATCTAGAAAAGACTTCACAATCCTTTCATCCTGACTCACATTTTATAGGTGAAGCACCTGAACTGAGGTGACTGAGTGACTCCCCTAGCTTTAGAGGCCTGGTTGACCCATACAAATATCCTGACTCCCACTAACACATGCTCCTCCCTGCTATTGTTCTTGGAAGCAATAAAAGAGTCCTCAACAACAACAAAAGATGTTGTTCAAAAAAGTCTTTTGTAACGCCTCCAAATTCCAAAATTCCATGTCAGCATTACAACCTTTCATTTAGCCCCGCATTTCTGTTTGAGCTAGTCTACTAAATGTCTAATAGGAAAACAAGGGAACTGAAACAAAGATCAAGACTTGCTTTTATAATGGATTACCAACCTGAATTTTCCGGACACATCAACATTTATTTGCATTCTAGGAGACTCACTTGCAATCAAAAACAGGCATCAAATCAAATGGTTTCACTTTAACAATATTAACGAAGAGATTTTTCCATTTACCTTAATCATCTATTTAGGGTCAAATCACTCTCTCTCTCTCTCTCTCTCTCTCTCTCTCTCTCACACACACACACACACACACACAAAGGTAATTACATTTATGAAAAGGTCCCTAATATAAATATATATAATTTAATCTTTCACTGACCCAGAAGTATCAAAGCAAATAACCAAAGACAAGATAAAAAAAATTCTAAGTTAAGCATAAAGAAATCATGCCACTTGAGAAGCTAAAGTCAGCTTTAACTGCTAGGATTTAGTATTAGGAAACTTTTCATAAGAAAAGTGATATCTCAACTGGTAATTTCCAATTGCAATTAAAATACTACAGCTGGAAAAACATACATATTGAATTCATAAAATTCCCAGGAAAACAAGAAAGGAAGTCTTCCTGCTTAAAGTAAATGTGGAAAAGACATTAGGTACTGTCATAATCTAAACTGAAGCCTGATATCTTTGCCCTATTATTAATGTGGAAATAATGACTTAACAGGTAAAAACAATTGCACAAGAGCAGAATCCAGCTTGTAAAATACTAGAAACTAAGCATCCAAAAGAAGCCTTAAAAAATAAAAATAAATAATAATATTAGTACTATTAAATAGGTGGCATTTGTGTGTGTGTATATTTATATTTATATATTCATTCCAATACGAAAGTAGAAGTAACAGCTTATCTTTTTAAGTTTTTATTTAAATTCCAATTAGTTAATATACAGTGTAATATTAGTTTCAGGTGTACGATATAGAGATTCAACATGGAAGTCACAGTTTAAAGCGAGCATCAAAGGAAAGTAAATGTCTCTGAACAATAAGAACTTATTGATACATAAGATAGACTGATCAGGCCAATGACTGTGTAAACATAAAATACGTGGAATACATTTTTGGTTAATATATTATGGAAGCTGGAGCTTGGATGACAAAGTTATTAATTTTTTTCTTAACCCCCATTTTTGATTATATATCTCCCAGGAATCTCAAGAAAAGTAATTTTTTAACCTTTATAAAAATATCTTAAATTCCCTGAAATAAGAGGATATCACAAAGGAAAGATTAGTAGTTTATGAATGTGTGAATACTACCCAGTAAACCTAGCTCCCAAAATGAGGAAAAAAAATAGGAGAAGAAAACCACATATCTTGGATGACCTCTTTACCAAACCTCCAAGAGACAATGGAAGGAAAAAACTGATTTGGGAAAAAAGAAAAACTTGCAAAACCTGAGTCATGAAGCTGACTTTTAGTCGTAAGGATCTTTTTCCTTTCCTCTAGTAAAAACAATCTGTTTGTATTTTACACAAATGCTTTATAAATAAGTCTACCTAATTCAACTTTTACATTGATAGTCTTCTCATGTTCTACTGCTATCTTCCCAGCCACCAAGCAATGGATTGGCTCTAAAAACTTTCAGTTTTACATTTAATTTTGCTGAATACTTTAAATCTGATTTCCATTTTTGTAAAACAAAGCATCAATTAAAAAAAAAGCATATTTCATCATGTTAGTAGTGGAATTGTTCAACAGGAGCATCCCTGACTTTGGGGGTGGGATTGGAAGAGATAATCATTTAGTAGTGTCTCATGGAAAGAATTATGGCCTATATGTCATCACCCAAATATCAGTCTCCTCCACTAGGCTGGGAATTCTAAAGGGAAATCATTTAACTTCTTCATATTCTTTAGCTGATAGGTATTTAAGAAATGTTTGTTGAGTACTTATATCTTTATTTTCTTACCTAATATGGCTCTGATTACTTGACATTACTTGACACTGTGTTCCAAAGCACTTATCAGTTGCCTAATTTTTCCCAGCCATTCTTTTCTATCACACACCATTTGTGAAGAATTGGTGGCTGACATATTGGTTTGATTGTCAAGATTAACCTATACTCCACCAACCTATTCAAAAATTTTGGCACATCTCATTTTTGTTGCAAGGAATACCCCAAAAGACTTCTCTACCTACAAAGAAACTAGTTGAAATAGCGTTTGGAGGATTCTTCTTGAGGAAGCAGAATCAGCAACTCTCTAAGAAGCTTAGATTTTCAGGGGACCAAACACAATCGAGAAATTCCTGTGTCTAACAGTTTGCAGATTGGTATGGAAAAACAAGTTATCCCACAGGAAGAAGCCACGAGACCCAGGCCTGAACTAAGAGGAGATCTGAGCACAAACAAAAGTAAACCCAGGTTTTTGGGGTCCCAGAAGCTCCTTATCAGCAGCTGTCTGTTACAGTTTCTGTCCCATGCATATTCAAAATGCCTGTGCAGAATGAGACCCTTTAGCTAACCTCATCTTAAGGACAAAATTACATGACTTCTTCTCTATCTCAGAAAATGGCTTATTTCTAGATGTACCCAGTACATGTAGGGTAACTTTAGATGGCATTCTACATAGGATTGCATCTTTTTTACTGAATAAGTGGGATGGTCATTTTTATAGAAAAATATATTTAACTTTAAAGGGAATGTCTTCAGTAAAAGGAACATGGAGAGCTTAATAAGCACAAAGATGGGTCTGCTATATAGATGATGAGATCATGTAGGCAAATGACAATGGGCCAGAATCTATGTTTCCAAGGTTGAATCATAACATGGAATGATCATGAATTTCCTACTTCTGAGAAATTTCTGAAATTGATATTTTGGGGTCTGATAGATCTGAGTTTGAATTGATTCAGCTTCTTAATTACCTCTGGGATCTTGAAGAAGTTAATCAGTATGAACTCACTTTACTCATCTAGAAAAAGAAAGTAATACCCATCTGAGAGGGTTGTTATAAAAATTGAAGGAGGGGGGCGCCTGGGTGGCACAGCGGTTAAGCGACTGCCTTCTGCTCAGGGCGTGATCCCGGCGTTATGGGATCGAGCCCCGCATCAGGCTCCTCCGCTAGGAGCCTGCTTCTTCCTCTCCCACTCCCCCTGCTTGTGTTCCCTCTCTCGCTGGCTGTCTCTATCTCTGTCGAATAAATAAATAAAATCTTTAAAAAAAAAAAAATTGAAGGAGGAAGATGGTTAAAAAAGTCATTTGCCAAAAATATATATAGTATATTTATTTATATAAATACATATAGTATGATTTTTCTCCCCTTCTTTTCTTCCTCCATCCCTCCCTCTCTTCCTTCCTTCCTTCCTTCCTTCCTTCCTTCCCCCTTTATCAAGAGCAAGCAAAAATCAAAACAAAAATCTCTATGAGACTAGATATAATGAGGATTATGAGGGTTTCAGGGAGTCGTAAGTGGTCTGGTTTGTGTAAGGACTTGGGCCTTTGCTTTTCTGCCTGGGATATAGAAACAGAGATTGGAGAAGAATATGAATGTTTGGGTGTACACTGAGCAGAAGGAGGACATGGACAGTACTTTTGAGAACCTCTCTCCTGTGTCATTAATTTTCTTGACCCTGGATAACTCCCCTTAGTTTACAAACAACCTGTTGTTTTTCCCATCTTAAAAAAAAAAAACAATTCTTCCTTCCCACTCTATCTATTGCCACTTCTAAGTTCCCCTTTATGGCCAAACTCTTTCCCCGGAGATTTGTTGTGCACTCTTTCTCTAATTCCTCTACTCTCATTCTCTTTTGAATTCATGCTAATCCAGCTATTGTGATACTACTCCACTAAACTGTTCTCACGGGAGTCCGATGATTGCTACTTTGCAAAATACAGTGGTGAATCCACAAACTCATCTTGGTCTTGGTAACATTTGACACAGTTGATCTCTCCCTTCCTTTGACTTCCAGGACATACTCTCTCGGTTTTCTTCCACATCACCACCAGCTGATCTCTCAGTCTTCTGATTTGGTTTCTCCTCATCTCTCCAACCTCTCACAGTTTACAAGTCCCAGGATTTTTTCTTTGAATCCCATACCTTCCATCAGTGACACCATTTATTTTTGGCATTAAATGTCATATATACTTATAACTCCAATTTATGTCTTTGACCCAAATCCTTCTCATGAGATCCAGATCTTTTAAATCTAAATGCCTGCTTCTAGCATCCCCATTTGGATGGCTAATAGATATCTCTGACTTAACTTGACTAAAACCTAACAGCTGGTGCACTCCTAAAATCTTGCTCCTCTACAGTTTATGTCATCTCAGGGAATGGCAATTCCAACATGTCAGTTGGTCAAGATGAGTAGTCCTTGACTCCTCTCTTGCTTTCATTCCTTTCATCTAATCCATAAACAAGTCTTGTTGGCTCCACCTTCCAAATATATCCAGAATCCAACCACTCCTCACTGTCTCCATTACCACCACCTTGGCCCATGCTGTCATCATCTCTCTTTTACTTTGATAACCTCCTTTCTAGTTCCCTGACTCTCTGGAAGGTATTGTCCAGAAGTCAGAGGGATCCTTCCTAAATGTGGTTTGCTTGAAACCCTTTAGAAACTTCCCATAGTACTTAAAGTCAGTCTTTACCAAGGCCCTACATCATATGGCCTCACTTTGCATACACACACACACACACACAAACACACACTCTCCATACTCCCTATACTCCTTCCTTGTTTTTATCTCTCCTTATCCTTATATAATTTTCATATTTATTTTGTTTAGTGTCTATCTCCCCCCTCCCAAAACACACAAGGTATAAACTCTATGGGGGCAGGAATGTTTATCTGTTCTATTCACTGACATACGCTTTCTGCTTTTCTGCTTAAAATGGTGCCTGGCACACAGCAGGTGCTCAACAATATGTATTAAATTAATGAATAAATAAATAAATTTGATGTTATGAGGACTCTACATGTATGTATATCTGATAGACCTGGTCATACAAAGCAAGAATACCCTCTTATCAGCATATTCCAGATGAAACTTTGCAAAATGAAAATATTATTGGCCAATTAAACCGTATCATGTCTCAGTGCTTCCAAAAATGTTTCTTATCAAGGCAAATTAGCCAAGTACCTGATTCCTTCCCAGAGTGGAGAAGACAAAGCAAATACTTGGAGTGTGGATATAAACAGAATCAGATGCCCTAGATTGCCCCGGGGACTCTATCCCAGTCCACTCTCTCCATTGCCTCTAAGCTTTAATGCCTCAGCCCTCATCAAACCTGTCAGAGCTTCTTTCCTTTCACCTAATTTTCCCTTAAAAATTCCCTATATCATTTATACGCATTATACCTTCCAGTTGGGTGGACACACAGCATCAGAGCTCACTGGGTAAAATAACAGTAATGATGGTAGTAGTAGAGGCACCTGAACGCATATTCAGCATTTGTGCCAAGCACCAAGATATGTATTTTGCACACATTATGTCATTTGGTGTTCACAATAGCACTGAAAGGAAAGGACTATCATCACTCTCATTTTGCAGAGGAGGAAACTGATGCTTAGATTAGGTGAAATAACTCTTTATTTCAACACAATAAATGACAGACTTGGAACTCTGTAAGTTCTCGTAACTACCAATGAATATAAATTACCTTCAGACTTATTAAAAATATTAATTTCCAGGGCACATCCCTGGAGGCTGCCATTCATCAGGATCTGGGTGGAGCTGGGAATCTGTGTTTTTAACAAGCACTCTGGACAATTCATTTTATAAGTCTGGGTAAGACTGCATTAATTATTCTCTCAGTCAGGCAGTTTGATAATTATGAATTGAAAATGACAAACAGAACTGCTAATTTATAGAGTGCTCCCTACTGTACTCTCCCCTGCTAATCAAGATGGAAGCCTTGTCAGCTAACACACTGGTTGACACAGATGTGTGTTTGTTGTTGTATTTAAATTTCATTTATTTTCTATATGAGCAACATATAATTCTAAATTTGTTAAGTTTTTAATAGAAGTTGTTTACAGTACGTGTATACCTTTTCTTACCTTCTTTGTGTATGCACTTTGTCCTCCCTCCTCTGGGCGTCAGGCAGCGAGATGCGTGGAGGGCTGTAGCGCCCAGCCCCAAGCTACAGATGATAAAGCATCCAGAGAAAGGCTGATGAAAGGTCGGTGGCCTTCACACCGACTCAGTTCCTTTCCTTACTGTGGAGACAAAGAAATTGGCAAAATACACAATTAACTGTATGAACACATGGTATTAATTGTATACAAATACAATCAAAATAATGGTCAAAGAAGAAAGCAAGTTGGTGTGTTAAAAAGACCACAGACTCTTAAGCTGGTGAGATTCAAGAGCAATCCCACTACTTCTCGTCTGATAAAAACTCAGAATCTTCACTGACAGGAAACATCGTTGTAATAAAATATATTCATGGAAAACATTCTGAGACAAATTGATGAATTAGACAGATTCTAGGGTTAAAATGGGGTTTATGACGAAGGAAGAATTCATAGTTAAGCATAGTTAAGCAGCTTTCTCACTTGGGGCTCTTCTTATATGTTCTGAAGACTTGTATTCTAATCTCTAAAAAAGAAATCAATTTAACCTCATTTTGCTCTTCGTCTTCTAAGTGTTAAGATCTGTCTCCAGACAGCAATTATACATGTAAATGAGATGCATCATGAAATGTTTCTCCTATTAATAATCATATAGATCCACTGTCAATTCTACAAACTAACCACATACCAACCTTTGAGTATGTTCTAATCAAAAATCTTCACACACACACAATTCATGATTAAGAGAGGTAGTATTTGTTTTCCACATTATTCTTCCCTTACAAACTACATTACTTAGTCTCTTGAACAATGGGCTATAAAATGAGGTTCCTTCAGTTCTTATCTTGGCTACCCAATCCCTTGGCCTTGATTTTGTATTTGACAAGCTGCTTACCCAGTCTGTATCTCAATTCCCATTGGTAAAGTGAGAAAAGCATCGCAAAGAACTCACCAGGTAACTGAGAAGAGTTTCCAATAAAGAACTTCAAGGAGTTTGCAACACTCATATTTGCATGGGTTCTTATTAATGCATAGCACTAGGTTGCACCCACAGATTCAATTTCAAAAGAGCAACAAAGCAATAGCAGGGGTGGGCAGTAAGCTCCATCTTTGTAAAGGCCTATGTGAGTTGAAAGTTTCCTTAGTCTCAAAAGCCCTAATACAAGCTCTAGAAACACTATGTGTCTAGATCAAGAGAGTCATAATATGAAATTATAAAGAAAAAGAATTCAAAATTAGCAAATAATTTCTTTAAAATCTGGATATAGTATTATGGTATCATATGCAAACGTGTACGTCTGTAAAGTGTAACAGGCATAGTGAGAAAAGGAAATGACACTGAATAAACAAAAATGCAGAAAATTACTTTGATAAATGGAGTATACTATTACTATAATCTACTTGATGAAATCAATGATTATAAATACTTACTAATAATCCTTAATATTTTGGGTTCCCTCATTCCTCCACTTAATTCATACTTATTGAACACCTCCCATTTGCTAACTAGGGAAACAACTGTAATGTGGAGTTCATGTCCCTACCTTAGTGGAATGTACTTGCTAATAAAAGAAAGAGCTCATTTTAGGATTTGAAAAGATGTTTTACAATTTGCCAAAAAAATTAAATAAAACTATAAATAAATAGTTCCTACCCTTAGTTATAGGTATTCTAAACGACAATAACACATGAACATGCAATACTTTGCTAAAACCTACTTTAAAAAGACCTCATGATTTTTCTCTCTGGGATAAAAGACCAGGAGAAAATACTAAAGAGAAAAGAAGTGTTATTTATTGCAGACTTTTGGTTGGGGGGTCAGGGGAGTGGTGGGGTAGAATGGATGGTGCCATGGAAGTCAGAGGTCCTTTATGTGAAAGAAGGCAGCACAACTTCCTGTGATCCATGACATGTACAGCAGTGACATCTAGGAAACACACACATAAAATAAGTATGTAGCACATGGGTTAAGAACATGGATTCTAGAGTCAGACTCCTGAATGCTGACTCGGACACTTGGAATCTATACAACCTTATGTCATATAAACTCTATATCTCAGTTCTCTCACCTGTCATACGGAAAGAGCTGTGTCCACCTGTGTCTACTTGGAAAAATGGACACAGTCCTTTAAGCCTCCTATATCCACACCTGTTATGGCTCCACCTATCAAAAAGAAAAGTCTAGTTCCCTTCCCCCTTGACTACAGACTGGCCTTCTGGCTACTTGGGCCAACAGAATTCACTGGAAGTGACACTGTATAAGTTCCAAGGGCAGGCCTCAAGAAACTTTGCTCTCCAGTACTCTCTTCCAAGCCCCTGCATTATCCTTGTGAACACAATGCAACCATCATGTAAACATGCTCCTGGATACTGAGCAATCACATGGGCCAGAATGAGTGAGTCAGCCCAGTGGTCCCAGCTGAGATTGCAGAGATACAGCAGAGCTCAACAGAAAGTCTCAAAGCTCCCTACCTGACCCACAGCTGTCAGAAGACACACTAACCCAGCCTAGATCAGCAGAATTGCCCAGCTAACTCACAAAATAGTGAATAATATTAAATGATTATGGCTTGGAGCTACTAGGTTTTAGGGTAGTTTCAAACACTTCAAAAGTTAACTGAAACACCTCAAGGCACCTGAGTGGTGCCTCAGTCAGTTAAGCGTCTGCCTTCGGTTCGGGTCATGATCCCTGGGTCCTGGGATTGAGCCCCACGCTTCTCCCACTGCCTCTGCTCCTTCTCTCTCTCTCTCTTGCTCACTCTCTGTCTCAAAGAAATAAATAAAATCTTTAAAAATGAAAAGAAACACTTCAGATGGGGTCAATGTGAGGGTGCAAGGATTAAATAAATTTAAATAGTGTCTGGTATACAATAGTATTATGTATGTACTTGCTGTTGTTATTAAAAGAGATGAATTTCAAAATTGAGACAATTTGCCTAAGGACCTCTAAATCAAAGCCAGCTGGGCTTCTTGTTGGCTTTGCATGCTGGTGATGAATGGTGGCACAGTGGCTGTGAACATAACATCTAACAGTCAGGCTCAGATCTCTGGGGTCTCCTAACTTTCTGTACAAGTGATTTACATCAGAGAATAATGCTTATCTAAACAGCTTCAAATTCACCCACTAATTGGCTAGGTGGAAGGAAATTAAAAATGTATAAAGGAAAAGATCAGGAAAGCCAACTATTTGACCATCACTTTTAGTTTTCCCAAAAGTTTGGTTATAATCTTTATTACTATTAATCAGATATAAGCAACTCCCCAGAGTGAACAATTCAGAAGTAAACACGGGATAAATAATTTTATGGATATGTTTATAATATTTGGCAGTCCCGGATTCCGGTATTCTCAGACCAGCAGCATAAAGACAGTAACTGCTTTTGGCCAGGAGTCCCTGGTACTCCGTAGTGTTTAATAAACAATATTATTTTTAACAGCCCCTTTAGCTATTTCACAATTAGTTTGTCCTTTGTCTTAAACCTTAATACTAACTTACATGTCCTTTTCGATCCGTTATGATACAGGGAAACTGTCTTATACATGTGCATGAGATGAACTGTGAACATCTTGCCAGATCAGTTTTATGAATTTCAATATGACATTCTTATCTTTCCTTTATTAAAGTTAGCTCTTGGGAATTTCAAGGCCTTTTACAGATGATCCTGATGCCCTTTGGTGATTGCCACACATATCTTCTTTTATGATATTGGTACTTTTGGTTAATGTTTTCTTTTGTAAGTATAAAAATTCATTGCAGAGAACACTAGTTCTCTCTTCATCTCTCTCTCTGAGAATGTAAATCGATTTGAGGTGTAGTTTCTATTTCTCTACCCAACTTAATGTACTTGCCAAAGACAGAAATTTTATATTCAAATAAGGAAGCTTTGGTTTAATTATAATGTTTTTTAAAGGCAAAATTATCTTATTCTTTAAAAATCAGTATCATCAGCAGTTATCTGATTGTACAGAACAATAGGTGTTTCACTTCATACTAGATTCTATCCTTCTAAAAGTTTGCTGTACTGAAGGCCCATTACACACATAAAATATTTTCTGCCCAAATAACAATGTATTAGGGAATATACAGAGTTAGCATGTAAAAATAAATTTATAAAACTAGCATTGCAAATAATTTTAGCTCTAGAATATAATTTCTTTTTTAAACACTTTTAAAGAATGTATAAGTCTTATGGGATCTATTAACTAGCACATTTCTCACTTTGGAATTCCATGTGATTGTAACGCATTGAGAAAAATTTTTCACTTGTTAGTAGGGCACTCAGCTCATGTAAACATTCAGAGGGAAGCCTTTTGTGGCTTGGTGAAGAACTGGAAGAACACGGGAGAGAATCTTCCTATAGGTTCAGAAGTTTCTTTGCACTTGGCTTCTCACTTGCGCTGAAGTCAAAAATACATGATAGACCCACGCACCATGGTCTTTTATATATATACCATCATCATTTCTTTAGTACTTCTGAAATATTATGACTTCCCTTAAATTATCTTTAGAAAGCCATGGGAAGGCGAAGGTTCAGCTGGCCGCACTGACCCCACATTTATGGGGAACTAATTCCTATGGTTTGCCAAACAGCTGGTCCCAGTAGTGGGCCAAGAAGAGACTGAACAAGATTTTATTCTTCCTGGAATACAAGTAGGCAAATTGGGAGAGAAACTGTCAAACATCACAGGATGCTGGACCTACACTGTAAGAGATTTTAAAGGATAAAGACTGACCCAGGATTTACATTCTCCAGCCAAAAGACAGGGTTAAAACCTCAGTTATACGAAATCCTTCAATATTCCTTTTTCTCACTCAGAACATGGCCTACAAGGCCCTGCACTAGCTGTCCTTCCCACCTCAACCTTTGGCCTCATCTTCTGATACTTTCTCACATTGACTTGCCTCCAGTACATGGGCCTCCTTGCCAAGACACACTTCTGTGAGGTGCTTGCATTTGCGGTTCTCTCTACCTGGAATTCCCTGCCCCCATCCATTTCTACACGGTAGATCTTTCTTCGAAAGTTACCAGTGAGGCCTTTCCTCTACCATCTTAGTTCAAAACAAAAAACAAAAAACCGTCTTTTGCATTTTCTATCCCCTTTGTGTTTTATTTTTTGCAGACCACTTACCACCTTACAAGATACCCTAGTATATATTTATTTTATTTGATGCTTGCCTCTCCCCATCAGAATGCCTGCTCCATAAGCATCATTTCTATGTTTCACTGCGATGTTCCCAGAGACAACAGTACCATCAGGCATACTATAGCCATTCAATACATATTGCATGAATAAAGGAATGAGAAACTCATGTTCAAAATAGTTAATAATTTTCACAAAGTCACACCTTGGAATTTAGTGACCAAGCAGGATTAGACACCAATTTTTCTGACATCTCCCTTACAAAAATTTAATAATATGACAATAAATGTTAAAAAGACTTATTGAGATAATACAGGTGCCAGTCTGAAACATAAGTCCACTAATATTTATATAGACCTTTTTTAATCAAAAAGCAAACTTACACTAGTTCTCTTTTAATTTTCCTGACCACCCTATCAGGCATAAATTAATATATTTATTTTACAGATTATAAACTTGATGCTCAAAGAGATTAAAAGAAAGATAGGTTAAGATGGAAAGAGATCTATTAAACCCGGTCTCCTTCCCTCTAAAACACTTCTTCATTTTGCAAAAAGATGCACTGCAGATTTCCATTCAATGGCAGTTCTCCTAGTACCAAAATTTAAATGCAGTTCAATGTGCCTGTAACATTTCAGATAAATTCTTAAGGCATAAAGCAAGTGCTCCATTAGCATCGGTTCATCTGGATTTCATCCCTCATTTTGCCATGAGCTTTTATGAACATAATTCTGAGGTCCAAAAATACTGTATGACAGAATAGTTTACTTTTCTTTCTACGTATTTTGATTTTACGTGGATGTGAATGTGTGCGTGTGTGCGTGTGCGTGTGTGTGTGTGTGTAAAATTTGTTTTGTTTCAGTTTGAGAGGGTCTACCAGTCTTTTAAAGGGTCTGGGCCTACTTTGAACAATTCCAATCACCCAAAAAGGCCAGTATAATATTTAAAAAACAAAACAAAACAAAAACCACTCAGGGAAAATAAAGAGAAACAGGAAGGAGAAAGGGCAGATAATTTAAAACATAATTAGGTGGGGAAAATGCAAAAGTTATCCCCATTAAATTCTAACAATTTTCAATGAATAATCTGCCTGCAGGCTGCAGGCAGGCTGGTCTTATAAGCAGCCTGTACTGTCAATCTTCTGCCCTAGGAGAGAAAACTTTAGTAGCTTCTCATCTTACAAGTCTGCAGTCAAAAGGGTCAGGTGGAGAATTTCATTGAGTTCATCATACAGGTCCCAGTGGAAGCAGAGCCTGAAATGGAGTGATAAGCTTTGCTGAATCATAGAAACAACCTATAGCAGTTGCAGGTGTTACAACTTTACCCTTCCAGGTAGTTGAATATCCTTACAGCTTGCTCTGCACAAGCTGAGGAATGGAGGGAAGAAGGATCCCACAAAGACTTGTACAGAGCACTGCCAAAGGACTCTCCCATTGTTTTAACTGATTGTCCCAGTTGTTTTACTTGACCTCTTTAGATTTTTATCAGACTAGTGCACAAGATGATTGCCTGGGGGTCGACCACCAGGTGAACACTAAATGCTATAGGAAAAGAGGAAAATTATCATTAATGAATTCAATCCAAATAATTTTAAAAGTAAGTAATTGAAAAAAAGGAAACAAGTTATAACGGTGGACTAAAAAAACAAAACAAAACAAAACAACAATTCCTAGAGCATTATCAAAGAGAAGTATCTCTTTGTTTAACATTCCAGGAATGTGATTTGTGTTCTTGGTTTGTGACATCTCCACATTTTTTCCAGTGGCTAATAAACCATTAATGTGCCTGGATTTTAGATACTGGCATTTTTCCTCTTAAATGCACTCCAATGAAGCAGATACAAACATCCAACTTTTTTGCCGAGTATAGTTCTATGTCTACTTGTGGGACATTCTTTGGAAAGTGAAGATAAGAAATTTATCAGATTTGATGACTCTGATAATTAGAAAATCTGGGCCTACAAGATATACTCAAGATACCGTAAGTGAATGCCTTTACACCGCAGCTAGATGGAATACTCTGAAATCCAACCAAATAAAAATTTCTCCCATTGCCAAATTACAACTGACCTTTGAACAACACAGGTTTGAACTGCGTGGGTCTGCTTCTACACACATTTTTTTCACGGTACTATAAATGATTTTCTCTTCCATATGATTTTCTCAGTAACACCTTTCTCTAGCTTACTTTATTGTAAAAATACAGTATAAAGACATACAGCATACAAAATATGTTTATGTTATTGGTAATGCTTCTGGTCAACAGTAGGCTATTAGTAGTTAAGTTATACATTGATTTTCAACTGTGTGGGGAGTCAATGCCCTATGCTGTTCAAGGGTCAACTGTACAATAAGATCACAACTAGAAACTCACAAATGTAAACTGATTTATAAGAAGAAGGCATAGGATCTAAGGTCTTTTCTATGTATAATGCATTTATCGCAGAGATATTTGGTTTCAAGAAAATTTATCTGTGACAATAATGTATAATACACAACACAGGTTACGTATTTATGTGGCAACTATCTTTATCAAAATAGTAAGCTAATCAATCATAGCAGAAAGTCCCAAAGAGAATGTTCCCTAATGTAGGAATTAGGAAACTTAGTATACAACAAATTCTCTGCAAATATAACAGCACTAAATGTGTCCTTTATGGACTTAAACCATGTATATGTGCATTGTAGTATATTTATAGGCAATCTATAAACTTGCAAATAAGAATTTTTTAACTTAGAATATTGAAAAGTCCTTAACATAAATGGAAAAGAAAAACTAAAAAAACCCACTAAATTCATAGGATCTTAGACTCCAAAGAAATATGTACATCACTTCTATCTTTAGGGTCTTAATATATTATGATATTTAAGTCATTCTAGGAAAGGAAAAAAAAAATCATTTGCCCATCACGACAGAAAGTTATTTATCAACCAGCCTTGAAACTACTGTAATTATTAACTATAAATTTGATTTTTACAGCCTGTTATTTCCTTTACTAAAACTCACCAAAATTTAAGCTCTTTGAAGATGTATAAGAGCAAGGTGCCTTCCTATGTAAGAGTTATGAATGCAAAACTGCTATTTTTTTCTGGCTTGGTCTGAGAATAAGGTCCCATGGATTACCCATTTTCAAAGTATTAGAAGGCACTAAAATTACATTTAGTGAAATTTAAACTTGGTGGCAAGGGACAGAGATGGAATCAAAACCATTATAGAAATTTTCATTATTTCAGAATCCCAATCATGGACATCTCTTGGCATAGTGCTTGTAGTCTTAACAGTGTATGGTGGAGAATAGGGGAGGGCTCTGGTCAACAGAAATGAAAATGAGTCATCTCCTCAAATTCTGCCCTGTCAAAATTAAATAATCTCAGCAAGTTACACTTTCTTGGGTCTTATTTCTCCGCCTTTTAATCATGGCTCTTCTCTGAACAACTTCCAAATGTTCATCACTCCTCTCTGGCTTTTTAGTTTTAGGTTACTTGATCAAATGTCAAAGGAGGCTGTTATTAGTCTTTAGACTAGAATTTAGCATAATTTCAGGAGTAGATATACTCTTAGAAATCATGACTTATATGAAAGCTACATAAATGAAAGCATTTAGCTGTACCACCTCAATGGAATATATTACTAAGAGGAATTATTTTATTAGTGTTTTATCAGTTATAGGAAAGAGTTTTTACTCAAATATATATCATAAATTTACTTTGTTTATCTGAAATGTTGGGGAGGAGCAGAGCATAAAGTGATTTCAAATACCCATTGGCCACACTCTTCTTTTAGGAAAATCAATGAACTTATGAGTAGGAAAATACTTATAGCAAAAGTACATATTTTTATGAGGCACACATCATCCTGATATGGCATTTTGGTGGGAGGTATACATATTTTCTACTAGCACATATACATATCTTTATTGACCTTTCCTTTTGATGGGAGGTACACACATTTTTTTTTTTTTATCAACACATGTACCTACGGTGACATTTTGACATACATGATATTTTGGTAAGAGTATCCTTAACCCCTTCCTCTCAGTCCTATCAGAATAGAAGAAGGAATCCGGCTGCTCCCCGCCCCCTTCAATGGGATGTCACCTACTCCATTTTTAAAAAAAAATTTTTTTTCCATTTCCACCCCCAAATACCTTTTCAAATACTCATGAGCCAGGCTAGAAGACTGAAGGAGTTTCCCAGTGCCTATGAAGGTGTTGGGGGCAAGAAGTAGGGTCAGGAATGGAAGAAAGACAGATGGGTTTAATCTACTCAGTCTGGAGATCCATGCAGACCAGCTCAGTTTCTCCAGTTCACATCCAGCTTACAGCTTAATTCTCAAACTTAGTTAGATGGTGCTCCCAACCACATCATTGGCCTTCCATTGTCCCCAATCAGGATACTTGTGGAAGTGTTAATATATGTTTGCAAATTCTTTTACACTCCTCCCATCAAAAAGTAGAATCTTATTTTTGAAGTGATTTACTTCTAAAAATTAAGATGTGACAAAAATGACCCAACTTTGGAAGCTAGGTTAGAAAAGCTCATTGGCTTTCCATCTGGCTCTCTCCCTTGAAACATGCACCCTGGGAGCCCTGAGCTACTCCATAATAAGCTTGGCTAAGCTGAAGTTGCCATGCTGGCAAGATCACGTGGAAAGACCACAGAGAGAAAGAGAGAGGTGCCAAGGAGTCCCAGCTATTTTTGCCTCCAAGTGTTCGAGTCTTCCCAGATAACATCC
This sequence comes from Ursus americanus, assembly GCF_024610735.1. Lineage (NCBI taxonomy): Eukaryota > Metazoa > Chordata > Mammalia > Carnivora > Ursidae > Ursus > Ursus americanus. The sequence goes on along the minus strand of NC_142155.1, from coordinate 3,404,029 downwards.
AGCATCAACTGCCAGACCTGTAAGTGAACAGCATTCAGATGGCTCCAGCCCAGCTTTCAACCACTCTGATAGAGCAGAGACAAACAGTTCCCTCTGAGTCCTGCCCAAAAGCTTTGTGGGAAAATCAAATATTTATATTGTTTTAAACTACCAATTTTGGGGATGGTTTGTTACATTGCAATAGATAAGTGGAACATAGACCTTACTTCTACCCATAGAGAAAATCAGCTTCAGGTACAAAAATGGCTGTATCGGTAGGCTCCAAACTTTTTGATCACTTGCAATAAATGTTGTCTTACTTATTTATTGATTTAACACATGTACGACTATACTAATGTATTATATACAAATATAAACAAATGAGATGAAGGATCAGCTAAAATCAGAAATTCTAATATTTTTTCCCTTCTCCAGAAGGATTATCATGTTCACCCAACTTTGAAAACTTCTGGAGTCAGTATGTGAATTGTTTAGATAATAGCTCTGAAGCTCCAGGTGATTAGACAACCCACTAGTCAGGAACGGATTAAAAGTGCTAAGGTTTGAGGAAGCATGTTATTTATATACTTTTTTTTTTTTTTAATCACTTCAGCAAACAATGGAGACTTTTAGAATAGAAGGAGGCCTTGGAAATTTTAGGTAAAATTTCTCAACTCTGGTATCAGCTATGAAAATTATTTGTTACAAATATCAGTTAAAATATAGCAATTCATGAGGCATTCTCTTTTTAATAAATTCAACTGGGTCCCAGAATGTATCCATTATAAGACCTACCTAGTTGCTCACGTTCGGTAGTGATTCCTGGAAGCAAACAGCATTGTGCAACTGTGACAATCACTACCTTGCAAAGACAGTGTAGCTTAGTGGTTCAGTGCTCTGGAGTAAGCCCACTGCTCCCCACTTAAAGATTGTGTATCTTTGGGCAACTACATAATTTCTTTGTGCAGTTTCTACTCCTGAAAATGGGGATAATAATGACATCTAACTTGCAAAGTTGTTATGAGGATTCAATGAAGGATGTAAAGCTATAAACACCATGGCTAAACTGGAATGAGTGCTCAATATCTGTTAACCACAGATTTTTCTTATTATGTCATTACAGAAAGAGAAAGAATTAAATTTTAAATTTGAGGAATTAGTTGAAAATATATGCCCTGCCTGTAAATATTGACTTATTATTTAAGTCAAGATCAAGACAGAAAACTAGCCCAGTCTTTTTTCTAAGGATTTATTTATTTATTTACTTACTTACTTATTTAGAGAGCGAGCACACAAGTGCAAGGAGGGGATGGGCAGAGGGAGAGGGAGAGGAAGAGAATCTCCAGCAGACTCCCCACTAAGCACAGAGCCTGACATGGGGCTCGATCTCATGACCCTGAGATCATGATCTGAGCCAAAACTGAGTATCAGATGCTCAACTGACTGAGAGACCCAGCTGCCCCCAAACTAGCCCAATCTTATGCTCACACACTTCCCCACTCCTCTACCTCAGTCCATCCACAAATTATTTATAAATGAGGCAACTGAGGTAAAGAGCAGACAAATGTCTTGTCTCAAATACTAAAGCTAATTAATGACAAAGGGTGTGCGAAAGCTATAGAACTAAATGTGTAGCAGAAATACCAGTGTATTTTGGAGTATGAATATGTCATTCACCAGGAGTTATAATACACATCTTGATACTATTGTGCAGAGCGAAGTAAAAATATATGTAATATACTGTTTCTTACACAAATGCAAGGTAGAAACACTATTAAAGCCATAGTTCTTAAGGAAAAGTTAAGACATATTGTCCTCAAACTATTTCAAAAAATAGAAAATGAAGGACAGATTCCAAGTTTATTCTATGAGGACAGCATTACCCTGATACCAAAACTACACAAAGACACTATAAAAAAAAAGAAAGCTACAGGCCAATATGACTGACGAACATTAATGTAAAAATCCTCAACAAAATATTAGAAACCAAATTCAACAATACATTATAAGAATCATTCACCACAAAGAAATGGGATTTATTCCAAGGATACAAGGATGGTTCAGTATCCGTAAGTCAATCAATATGATATATCACATTAACAAAATGAAGGATAAAAACCATATGATCATCTCAATAGTTGGCAGAAAATGCATTTGGCAAATTTCAACATCTGTTCATGATAAAAACTCAACAAAGTGCGTTTAGAGGAGACAACCTCAACATAATAAAGGCCATATCTGAAAAATATCATATAAATGGGGAAAAGCTGAAAGCCTTTCTTCTAAGATAAGGAACAAGACAAAGATGTCCACTCTTGCCATTTTTATGCTACATACTACTGGAAGTCCTAGCTACAGCAATCACACAAGAAAAAGAAATAAAAGACATCCAAATTGGTAAGAAAGAAGCAAAACTGTCACAATTTGCAGATTACACAATACTATATAGAAAACCCTGGAGACCCCACCAAAAATCTGTTAGAAGTAATAAATGAGTTCAGTAATGTTGCAGGATACAAAATTAATATACAAAAATCTGTTGCATTTCTATTCTAATAATGAAGTAACAGAAAGAAAAATAAGAAAACAATCCCATTACAATTGTACCAAAAGATTAAAATCCCTAAGAATAGATATAATCCATGAGGTGAAAAACTTGTACTTTGAAAACCACAAGACATTTTTGAAAGAAATTGAAGATGACACAAATAGAAAGATACGCTATGCTCATGGATTGGAAGAATTAATATTGCCAAAATATCCATACTACCCAAAGCAATCTACAGATTCAATGCAATCCCTATCAAAATACCAGTAGTATTTTTCACAGAACTAAAATAAATAATCCTAAAATTTGTATGGCACCACAGAAGACCTTGAATAGGCAAAGCAATCTTGAAAAGGAAGAACAAAGCTGGGAATATCACGATCCCAGATTTCATGATATACTACAAAGCTACAGTACTCAAAGCAGTATGGTATAGGCACAAAAACAGGCACATATATCATGGAACAGGAACAGGATAGAGAGGCCAGAAATAAACCCATGCTTATATGGTCAATTAATCTAGGACAAAGGAGGCAAAAATATATAATGAGGAAAAGACAGTCTCTTCAATAAATGGTGCTCAGAAAACTGGACATCTATATGCAAAAGAATGAAACTGAACCATTTTTTTAACACCTCACAGAAATAAACTCAAAACAGATTAAAGATCTAAACATGAGACCTGAAACCATGAAATTCCTAAAAGAAAACATAGGCAGTAACCTCTTGGACATTGGCCTTAGCAAATTTTTCAGGCAAGGGAAACAAAGCAAAATAAACTACTAAAACTATGCCACAATAAAAAGCTTTTGCACAGTGAAGAAAACCATCAACAAAACAAAAAGTCAACCTGCTGAATGGGAGAAGACATTTTCAAATGATAGATCTGATGAGGGGTTAGTATCTGAAATATATAAAGAACTCATACAACTTAACACCAAAACATAATCCAATTAAAATGGGCAAAGGACCCAAATAGATATTTTTCCAAAGAAGGCATACAAATGGCCAACAGACACATGAAAAGATGCTCACAACATCACTGTTATCAGGGAAATGCAAATCAAAACCACAATGAGATATCACCTGATACCTGTCAGAATGCCTAATATGAAAAAGACAAGAGATCGAAAGTATTGGTGAGGATGTGGAGAAAAGGGAACTTTTACACACTATTGGCAGGAATCTGAATTGGTGCAACCACTGTGAAAAACAGTATGGAAGTTCCTCAAAAAATTAAAAATGGGAATACCATATGACCCAGTAATTCCACTACTGGGTATTTACCCAAAGAAAATGAAAACACTAATTCAAAAAGATATATGTGCCCCCATGTTTATTGCAGTGTTATTTACAATAGCCAAGATATGGAAACAACCTATGTGTCCATCGATAGATGGATTACGGAGCTGTTATTTATACACACACACACACACACACACACGCACATTTATACACACAATGGATATTACTCGGCCATGAAAAATGAGATCTTGCCATTTGCAACAACATGAATGGACCCAGAGAATATTATGCTAAGTGAAATAAGTCAGACAGAAAGAAAAATACCATACGATTTCACTTATATATGGAATCTAAAAGCCAAAACAAATTTACAAATGAACAACACAAACGGAGTCATAAATATAGAGAACGAACTGGTTGTGGCCAGATGGGAGGGGGTTAGGAGGAAGGGCAAAAGAGGTGAAGGGGTTTAAGAGGTACAATATTCCATTTATAAAATAAATAAGTCATGAGGATCAAAAGTATAGCATGGGAGATATAGTTAATAATATCATAATAATATTGTATGGTAACAAATGTAAACTACACTTACGGTGAGCAAAGCTTAGTGTATAGAATAGTTGAATCACTATGTTGTATACCCGAAACTAATACTGTATATCAACTATACTTCAATTAAAAAGAAGCATAGTTCTTAATTCTAGTTGTAATATGTTTTATGCCAATATTTTTCAAACTATAGGTGGTTACACACACAATTTATGGAATCCATTTGGTGGGTCACAACCAGAATTTTACAAAAATTAAATACAACAGAATCGAATAGAACAGGAAATAACATTTCTAGTAGTTTCAAAATTGTTTTGTGAAAGTGTCACAGAACAATACATTTGTGATCATGTAAAAATGTTTTCTCACTAGACAAAATGTTTAAAACCACCATATTAGTGGTTCCCAAACTTCTCCAGGCCTCAAAATCATCCATAGAACTTGTTAGAAATATAGATTTTCAGGCAAAGCAGGTTCTGTAAGAAGGTCAACGGGAGATCTTGATATGGAAAACTGAGACTCTGCACAGTACCACTTTATGAGACAGACAAGTGAGAAAGAGAGGTATGTATTCATACATTCTCCACTTCTTCCTAACAACTAGATTTCCATTGCATTGATAAGATCTGGTAAGAAAATTTTATATATTTTGAGGAGTGCTTCAAACATCTTCTGAAGAAAATGCACTTAAAAACTCTCAAATACTTTATTAGATCACCAACCAAAAGAGGACAGGAGTTGATCAATGAGTTCTTTAAATGCTTTGTACCAACCTTACAGTGTGCAGTGTTGGCAAGTCATGAGTGAGACCAAACATTGATCTACTCTTACTTTCCCACCTGCAAATTATAGTCTGGATATAAGCTGTCAGGTATCTGTCATTCATTTCATTCCATAAACATTTATCAAGCACCAGCTGTGTGTCAAGCTCGGTATTAGGAACTGGGGGTATAATGGTGAACAAACTGCTCTTACTCTGTGACTGGGCAGGTTTAGTCCAGTCCCGGTGACAACATACAACATGCATTACTTGAAGTACTGATGCTTCAAAGTTTTCAGATTTAAAACACAGTACAGCTGTTAAAAGAACTTTTATACCCATTGTCTCATTAAGTCTGTATAGCAAAGGTCTAAATTATTACGTTATTTAGCATTAGTCCATTTTTACACTGAGGAAACAAAAATCCAAAGGGGTTAAATACAGTGTCCAAGGTTAAATAAGTTCTAAGTGGTGGGACCAGAATTCAAACCCGAAAGCTTGACCACATATTCTGTGCTCTTTCAACCAGGCAGTCTTGCTGCTGCTGACCTTTCCCATTCCTGGGCTGAGGACGGATAGAGATAAGGAGCAGAACATGGGGCTCAGTGCATCAGGCTCCCACAGAGCCTACTTTGCTCTCAGAGCTTCTGTCTAACTGCATTACAGGAAATGGAAACTGCTTCAGATATTTCCATCATAAAGGGTTTAAATGCTAAAAGAGGGTGCTTACAAAATCTTGGAAAGGCTGGAGGAGAAGTCAGAGGACCCTACTGGACTCTGGTTTTTGAAATCACACAACCATACCTGCAATCTGGAACTCAAAAAAACTACTGCTGCCCCCAGTACACACACCTCCAGGAACCTTCTTGGTGGCACCACAGTGACGTAAGAAAGGCCTCTTTACCATGTCTCATGCAAGTGCCTCTTACTGGCAAAACCTGTAATGCAGCCAGACCCCTACCTGCAAGAGAGTCTAGTAAATGGAGTTTTTTGTTTTCCAATTCCTGGAATACAGAAAGATTCTTGCAGAAAGACAGGAAGAGACGTCAAGTGCCAATCAACAATATTCAACACTAATTTTCCTTTTCTTGGTATCTTCTGCATGGCTGCCATCCTCCCATACTTCCACTCCCTCTTTAAATCTGACTCTGTCTTCTTGACATGCTGAAATAACCCCTCAATGGCCTCTTCCCTACTCCAAGGACAACACTGCACTGTAGCATGCAAACCTTGACCACCTTCTTCCTGTCCTTCTGAGTCAGCACCCCACTTATTGCCAGATCCACTCCACCTCTGGAATCGAATTCAGCACCACCCTGTAGGACATGAGAGAGACCTGTTCTCTTGCACAGCCACTTAGGAGCCAGGTAAGGAAATGTCGAAGAGGTAGTTCCCCAAGGAGCGAACCTTAACTAATAGAAAAAGGGAGAGAGGGAGAAACCAGGCAGATAAATTTCTCTTCATTTCTCTATCCTGCATACTACTCCAAAGTACAGTGCTTCCTTGCAAACCTTCTGGAGAATTCTCTCTTGTTTATTGAACATGCCTGACCATTCACCTTTTGTATTCTTTGTGGCACCCTGTGATGCAATAGTTAACATGCTGACACTTGTTCATCACCTCAACATCCTGTGATTGTACCCGGCTTCAGATTCTGCTTTCTAGAGGGCCTAGATTAAGTGACATAGATTTGGCACGATTAACATCTGCAAAGCAGGGGTTCTGAGCAGATTTGTGCTTCAGAAACACTGTATAAAAATTAGATATGTCCTTGCCTGACTTGAGGCTGACTAAATAAAAATTGCTAAGAATGGGACTTTGGTATGCATGTGTTTCCTTAGGTACCATTTTAGAAGTCCATCAATTAGTACTAGTACAGAACTAGGATCAGGTCCACAGATCTGATCTTGCACTCCTCCCACCCCTGTCACCCCCACAATGACCCTGAAGTATTTTTACCAAGTGACAAAGAGTCTTGTTGACACTACCTATTGAGAAAGGCTTATGACATCGTAGAGCAGAAGTCCCAAATTAGGAGAAAAATGTTAAGGAACATGCTTGGGGTGGCATAACTGAACAGGTGACTACAGCACAAGAAGAGTAATGAACATTTCAGGAGTTACAGAAATTTGGTATTCAGAGTTTTGTAAGAGGTTAGCATGTCTCATTACACACTTTACCTTTCCTTTCAGACATTCTTAAAAAAAAAAAAAAAAGATTCAAAAGCAGCCAGCTGGTAGCATGCATTGTCAGTAAGAAGTGACGTAGGCCAGACTAATTGATCACTTTTTAAAGATTAAGTGGCCTATTCTCTGTAATAGGACATACAGAAAACAGCTTTGACAGCACTAGTTTACTGAGTTCTGACTGCCAACTGAAAATTTAAATCATGCTTATTTTTCATAAGGTAATCCACTCACAATAGGCAATTTACATGGTCTCATCCTAGAAGAAAAGCTCTGATGCTGTTCTTGAACCTTCTACCTGCTGTGTTGCTATGATGCACCTGCATTTTGGATAGATGGTTGAAAGGAGAGGGTTGTAGAAGGGCCTGAAGACCAATTTGCTTTGTATGTGTCGGGCAAAAATAGACTCTCTCTCTGTGTAATCACTGAATGAGTTCTAAAGGCCTTTATGCCTTACATGCAAGCTCCATCTCTCTAGGTCTCATTTTCTTAGCTGAAATAGGAGATAATCATGATACCCTTTTTACCTAATTGTGATGATTAAATGGAAAATATAATTAGTTTATCAAATTGATGTGTGCTACTGATATTACACATCGTAAGGAAGGCCTGCTATAGGGAACTATTCACATCCTGTAATCACTCTTTCTCTTAGGGGTCACGCGATCTTAGCTGGACTGCCGCTACTCATCCTTCCTCCTGCTCTTAAGTACAGAGGATTGAGAGAAACAGCAGCACTGACAATCCACAGCTAAGGGTGACAAGTGGAGAGTTTGGGAAGATTAGAAGAAGAAAAACGCGAAGTTCAAGACTTGCGTTGGACTCCTCCCTCTTCTCCTTTCCAGTTGTATAGCTAGGACTTCATCCCTCCTAGACCCCATTTCCTACTCGGTAAAGTGGAGAAAATAACAGCAACCATTATGGTGTTTGGTGATTAAGGAGGATGATGTATGTAAAGTGCTAAGCATCCCGACCCAGAGTAAGAACTCAAAAAATATCATGTCCCCTCTTCTAGGTGGCCTCAAAAGATTGAACTGTGGGGTTGGGGAAGGGGTAAGGACTTCTTATATGCACATACTCTCGTCCTTTTTCAGAAATAAGGAAAAGGTATTTGTTTCTATGCTCCTCTTTTATAGATTTCCTCAAGGGGCTCTTCAAACAAGTTGTATCAGAATCTCCCAAACTACCTTTTTATGAACTGCTCAGTACTTTTTATGAAATATATCATACTGTTTCACTTTTCTTTATCGTCCTCCCTAACCAACTTCCTTCCTCATGAGAATCGCCATGGATTAAAAGGGTTGGGACTTAAGACAGGATCCAGAAAATTCAAGTCAGTTTTAATGTATACCAGTGGCAATAAGTAAAGTTTGAAATTAACTTTTAAATGATTTTTTAAAGTCTGAGGTCCTTATTCAACCAGATTCAGTATTTACAAAATGATATCTATGATCAGAAGGCTTATTGTGACCATATGCAACAACAAGGCAGCACTCTGAAACTGGGACCCTCCTGAAAAATCAACAACAAATGATCACAGCAGGTATAATGCCCCAGGGCAAGACTGTTTGTTCTGTGAGGCTTGACCAGCTAAGGATGCTAATAGAAATGCTGATTGTCTGTTTTTAGAAAAGGCTGATGAACAGACTGCCTTTTTTACTTTTGCCTTCTTCAAATAGCAGTTTCCCACCTAATGGCCCCCTACCCTTACTTAAAATATGAGACAGACTTCAGTCTTTGTGCCCATGGTCCTGAAAACTTCTTTCAGGGATTCCCTAGTTCTGAAATGTAGCAGATGATGGAAAAAGTGCAGTCATTACCCAGGACAACTGTAGTTCTCAATTTACAATGCTGCAGAACAAAGAGAACAGACCCTTGGCGCTAGAAGACGACCTTTCTGTTACTCTTGTTCCTGAGGGCCTGTGCCACACAAATGCTGTCGGCACCAGCCAGCCCACAGTTCTCAAGTGCCTCAAACTCAGCAACCAAGGAGAGGTTTGAACACTCCTGCCCTAAGAATCCCCATAAAACCATCTCTTTCCTATTGTTTCGTGCTCCTAACTTGCTTCAAGATGGGAATTTCTCCACCTGGGTTCTCATCTGTGCCCTTTCAAAGAGCAGGCAATCTCCAAGATCCTATTCTTATTTTCACATCGCTCCTGGTCACTCTTCACTCTTTCTACAACTTCTTTAACATTTTCCCAATTAGATATTTCACCTAACCTCTCATCTTGAACCAAATGGGACTCAGTCATTCATTCACTCACCAAAATTTAACAAGCACTTTCCATGTAGCCGGCATTATTTTAGACACAAAGAACACAGTAGTAACTAGACAAAGTCTTCACCTTTACGTAATTTCTTTCTATGCTGACAAACTATAAATCAATTAATTAGTTTATAATACAGCTTCAGGTAGTGACAAGTGTAATGGTAATATGCATCTAAAATTAGTATAAAGGCTTTAGAGAATAAAACAGTGGACGGGAAATTCTATTTTTAAGTAAAGGATCAGGGAAAATCTGAGGTAGTAACATTTCAACAGCAACAACAAAATTAATAATAATTAATAATAATAGAGTGAGGGAGCAAGAGATGCAAAAGTCTGGAGGAAGAGACTTCCAAGGAGATGGGACAATCAGCAGATGCTCTAAAGTGGAAATGAGCTTGGCCACTCATACTCTGGCAAATTTCTTAATTTCACTGCTGCTTTGTGTTTTGTTTGTTCATATCCCTGTGTCGCTTTTCAATTAAATCTGCCAGTGAAAAGAAGCCAGTTTTGTATAACTCCTTGTAAATCTTCAGTGAGTATCAAGCCAAAGGCATGAGAAAGTATTAAATGTTTTGACGATGGCGAAAGCTACAGATTTCTCCTAACCCATGCAGTCCAGGGGAGCACATAAACAATCAGTGACGGTTATAAACGCTCTTTAAATAAGATCTCTACCCTGACTAAATAAGTACTCAGAATGAAAACACAACTAGTTTTACACAAACGTGGAGGGGGTAAGGTCTGGGGTGCAAGGTGCTTTTAGTGCATTTCAAGCATTGGAGAAAGGGACAGTCACAGCTCTGGAAAAAGCAGGAAAAACTAAATTGTAATAACTTCAAGATGACAGTTAACCAGAAGTGGTTACGTAAGAAACATTCAAGGGAATTTTAATGTGCTGCAGCAAACAGGATTATAGGGCAATAAAATTTCAAGGTGCATTCTAGTTAAGTCCTAAAGATTTTTGCAGTAGTTTTGAAAAGAGAATGCAAGTGTCCAGAACTTCAAGGAGAATTTGTGCTTCCCTCAGCAGAAACTGCAAAACATCTACACTTACCCTGTGCAGCAAAACAAGCAAATAGCCAGTGCCCTGTCTATACTGGGGCTACCTGTGGGGAGTTCAGCCCTGTGAGCTCCGGAGAAGGCACATTTCAAGGACTATTACCTTCATCTAGACTCTCCCATTAGTCCACAGTGCTCTTTACGGTGCCCCATGCAGAGCTAAGCTTTGTGAGTAATTAACCTCAGGGTAGCTGAAAAATTAATTTTCAGCAAGTTCTACTTGCAGGTGGAATCTAGCCTTCTAAAGGGCAACAGACCAGGTCTTCCACTTCTTTTGGGGTCTTAGAATCCAGCACAAGGCTAAACACACAAAAGGCATTCAGCAAATACTTAATGAATGAACCATGTCTCAAAGGGTTTGCTGCTATGGGTACTCTGAAAATGCAGTGTTTAATGGTACCTAAAGTTAGATATTAAGGTATAAAGTGTCCTTCACTCAAACTGTAGTAGAAAACTTTTTCAGCCTTATTTTGTAATACTATATAGGCTATAGGGTTGCCTGATAAAATATAGGACTCCCACTTAAATTTAAATTTCAGATAAACACAGGTAAGTTTTAGTATAAGTATGTCCAAAATATTGCATGGAACACACTTAAAATTTTTTTCAGTGCTTACCTGAATTTCAAATTTAACTATGCATCCTGTATTTTTATTTATATAATCTGTCAACTGCATTTTCAACCATTAGGCCCTGAACCTGATTGAATTTCTCTTCTTTTCTCTGATAACTGAACTCTATAATACAGATATTTTAATAGTTTTTAATTATTCCCTTTTAAAATGAAAAGCATATGAACTATGATCTTCTTGACCTTACTTAGATATGGAAGAAGAAACTCCAGAGCATATGCAATTTGGGATTCATGCATAGAATGGCATTATCCACGGTGTCTAGTATAGTTTGTTATGTTGAATTTTGCTAAAAGAAGAAGAAAAAATAAATAAAAGAATAGGGTTTCATCCGTTTTCTAATGACATGGCCAGATGATGCCACAAAATCTTGGCATTACTGATAAGTACACACTGTGCTGGAAAATCAATAGTTTCAGAAGGGGATCCTGAAGGGAACTTTCCATTATGGAGGTTAGAAATAACTTAGCCCCACACTCATAAATTCCTATTCAGGTGCTCCATGTCCCTAAGCAAGAAAGCACAGGCCTTGTCCTAACTTCATAAACAATTGAGCTGGAATTATTAACGTGTTTAATTACTAAAGGTATCTACATTTTAAAACTGTATTTTTAACTATTTCTAATGCCACCCTTTGAATTGAGAAAATAAATAAAAAAACAGGTGTCCCGGTACTTTAAGAAAACCTGATAGGTTGAAAGAAAAGCTTAGGTAAGCAGATAAATTTTGAAGGTGGTTATTTAGATTAAATAATAATTCATTTCAACACTCCCCTAAATATTAGCCTCCCCTGGAATTTAACAAAAATTATCCTCTACTCCCCTGCAAAGAGTTGCTGAACAACTTCCCAGGGTCTTCTATATATTTGAGCTGTGAAAGTTTAGCCCCTTGCTCATTTTAGAACTCCATGTTTATAAAGATCTACACAAGAGTTTGTAGTTATATTTAGTATTGCTCTTCCTTAAAACTCTAGGGTAATATGAATTCCTCCTACTATTCTACAGGAAAACACAGCCTATAACGAAGCTCTCTTGAACTTCTTCCTTTTCTGTAAAACTTGTAGGTAAAGCTTCTCTAAAACTTTGAAGTAAAACACATCACTTTATTTTCACTCCTTCACATGCTCTCCTACCACTCTAAGTGCAGAAGACATTAAAAAAATAAAATTCACTATTCACTATTATTTTTTCCAAATGGAGTCACTTCCCTAGAAATAGCAAGGAAGGGTCCACTCCGTCTTCATTTTTAAATAAACTTTTGAAAATAGTTTTAGATTTACAGATGATTTGTGAAGATACTACAGAGAGTTCCCCACATCCAACACCCACTTTCCCCATTGTTAATGTCCCATGATACATTTGTCATACCTAATAAACTGACATTGAAACATTATTATTTCAATAATGCTTTATTCAAATTTCCTTAGGTTTTACCTAATGTCTTTTTCTGTTCCAGGATCCCCTCCAGAATACCATTTTACATTTAGTTGCCATGTCTCCTTAGTCTTCTCTTGACTGTGGGAGTTTTCAGATTTTCCTTGTTTTGATGATTTAAGGAGTACTAGTCTGATATTTTATGGAATATCCCTCAATTTATATTTGTCTGATGATTTTCTCATGATTAGCCCGAGGTTATGGGTTTTTGAGGAGGAAGACCACAGAGATGAAGTGCCATTTCATCACATAGCAAAGCACAGTTAGCTTTTTCATCCTTTTCCATACTGTACACTTTGCAAGGAAGTCACCACGTACAGCCCACACTTAAGAGGTAGGGATTTAAGCTCCATCTCCTTGAGGGGGCAGTATCTACATAGATTATTTGGAATTCTGTATATATTTGTCTCATTGCCCATTTACCCATTCAATCATCTATTTTTGTCTGTGTGAACTCACGGATATTTTATACTTTAGGTTATAATCCAATATTACTTATTTATTTTGTTGCTCAAATTGTTCCAGCTTTGGCCACTGAAACTCTTTCAATTGGCTCTTGTGCTGTTTTGACATGCCCTGTATCATTGTGGTTTTTAATTCAATTTTTTGCTTTTTTTTTTTTTTTCACATCATTGCTTTCTGGAACTACAAGATGGATTCTCCAGCTTCATTTGGTCTCTTCCTTGCTCCAGCCCTAGATTCGTCCAAGGAGACCTGGTTCCTTTTTTGGAGCACAGCATTAGAAGGCAAAAACTGGGCCTTGATAGATGAAAGCCACTGTCGTTTTAAAATCATTTCTCTTCTTCATCTCCTACCTGAATGTATTTGCCATTAGACTGAAGGACATTTGTATCATTTATTCCAAACTTGGGTCAAAAAGGAAATTAGTTAAATTTCTGAAGTATTTGATGATTTTAACAGTTCTTATTTTACTTTATATTTAATGGTTGATTTTAATCTTGTTTTTTGCTTTTTTGGGTATTAATTTTTGTTGTTTTTCTTCTGAAAGGAACAGAATGGTTGGGGAATGAGCTTCCTAAGGAAAAAAAAGGGTGGATTACTTCTATCCAGGCTTAGCTAGGTGCAGCCTGGCAATTCAACTAGAAATAGCAGGGTGTATCTACGTCTAGGAGGAGCTTAATATACACTGTCCTTATTCAACCCTTGCTTAGAAAGAATTATATGATGACCAGAGACGTGTGAGGGACTAGTTATAGAAGGATGAAGAGGTTGAAACAAAGGAAGAAGAGAATGACAAATACCATTATCAAACCAAATAACCGCCTTGTATTTTTTATGATGTGTATGTGAGGGAAGCTGCATTTTAGTACCAGGAGTGGCTCTTTCATAGACGCAGTGTCAAGCATGCATTCTATCCAACTAAGGACTTTAAATGGTTTTAAAAACCACAAGCATGACCTATAATAGCCAGGCTTACCAAATTCTCATGCTACTAGTAGAGAAAGTTTCCAAAATTACATGAAGAAAAAAATTTAAATAATAAATAAATGTATGCCCCTGGTGATCCAAATAGGTGAAATTATGTTGCATGTTAGTCATCCAACATTTCTTTGCACCCAACACTCACATGCAAAGTATAACATATGAGATCCTATGATTGCTCTTCCTTCCACTTCCCCTTTCAATTACCAGCTTCCAAGTCTTATTCCCCTTCTCCCAACTCAGAATGTAAACACTTCTGGATAATATTATAAAGCCTCAAACTATAAACAACCACGGATGACTGAATCACACCACTTCAGCTACTCATGAAAACTAAGGCCCACTTAATGTTACTGGAACCCTGTAATTCAGAGCCATGAGTCCCTAGTGATGGTGGAAAATAGGTCTGACTTCCGGGTTGGTTAACACTGCTAAGTTCATACCCAGATAAAAAATATCTGGCACCCATTAGCTAGACTCTTTTGGAGCTAATTGAGCTAGTGAGAGATAGGCTGGCTGAAAGCTGAACATTTTAATGTATTGTACTGTAATCAAAAATTTGCAAAGGCTATTTTTTTCTAAATATTGCCTTGTCTTTTCTCATGGACTCGAACTGGAATTCAGAGGACACAGTCTTTAGCCAGAATAGACACCGAAGATAAAAGACACAAATCAATAGAAAAAAATAACTTCTTTTTATTTACAAGAACAAAAAATCCAAATATTGGATGCTGTAAACAAAATTCACAATCTGTTCCCTCCAGCACTGATTCAAACATGTCAGTTTTTAAGAGTCCATTCTCTATCAACTCCTTTTCTGCCTGTGACACAGTCTAAAGTCAAAATATTCCAAAAGAGTGACCCAAGATGCAGCTTGCTGCAATAGGACATCTCAGAGCAGGCCATGGTTGTAGAGAGGTTGGAGAGAGAGACAGCCAGCGGGCAGAGCCTCCTCCATCTGCAAGGCTTTGCAGCAAGTTTTGCCAAGTTACCTTGACATCTTCCAACTTTGTACTTTTAACCATGTATTTTGTTAGCAAGCCATTATTACAACAAAATATTACATAAAGATTCCTTCTTGGCACTGAAAAGGCTATGCTATAAGAAATCTTAAAGAAAGATTATATTCGAATAGGTGCTATATATGTTTTTTTTGTTTTGTTTTTTTTTACTTTTTGGTTTCATCTAATACACTTTGTCTTCAAACAAAAAAAAAAGCTTATTTTTGAACTGCTGACAGCTTTCAACATAATACATTTCATTTACAAAATAGTTCACAATATTTATTTGACAAGCACTGCATTGAAAACAACTTTATGCACAGTAAAACAACCAACAATAAGCTACGAGAAAGGGGTGGCAAAAATGGCATGTTCACTTTTTTTTGCGTTTCTTCCATGGCTTGGCTTACAGATATTCTTCCATCCTTGTATCACTTGGAGCCACATTAAAATAGTCCACCCACAACCGAAGTGAGCAGCTACTTGACCACACTTCAAGAAGGGAAAAGTCCATCTCAATGTAGGACTTCTTGAGGCAACCAGATTTACTGCATATCAACTTTTTAAAAGGACACTGTCACAGGTCAAATGTTCTCTGACATGCCAAACTGGATAGGTGAGAAGAGCCTCCAGAAGATAAAACTTCTTCCTGTTTTAAAGTTAATAGCACACTAGGCCAGATAAACACAAAAGCAAGCAAATCACAGGCACTAATCAGGAGTTGAGAGCTGTTCTTTTCTCTGACCTATACACACGGCTCTCTCTCACCAGACATTCAAACTTTTAGGTTACACATCCACAAAGAGAGACATATATTCCACTGTTTGTTCAACTACATATGCACAAGACCATAGTACATACAAAAGAGAAATAAATTATATAAGTTTTAAAGTACTGCTGAAGGTTGTCTTGAGCATAGCCTGTTCTATCTGAATGCCAGGTGTTGGCACTTCCAACTATGCTACCAACCCTGGAGTAAGCAAGAGAAGAACATAAATATTTCAGAAAATAAATGAAAAGTGTATTTTCAAATAAGGCCTCTCCAAACAAAAATCCGTGTCATAAGTTAACAGCAGATTGTTGCTGGAACCAGAGATCTCCCGATTCTTTTTAATATAGTGGACGACTCACTTGTCAAGAGTTAGGATGAGAAGGAAGAAGGCAGATCATCATCTGCTCCTACATTCCCAAGCGTTCCCTTAGTTTTCTTTTAGAAAACTCCAAACAGGTAAACAGGCGGGAGTTCTGGCTTCTGACAGTTAAGTATCAGGCTTAATCTGTAAATGGAATATTTCCTGGGAATTCACAATTAATTTTCAAACCCAGGGCTGGAGTGAGGGAGAATGAGCCAACATGGGAGAAGAAAGAGTTCCGTAGGAAACAGTGAGTGGCAGTGCAGTAGCTGTTAACAGCTCAGACAGAATTCACAGGGAAGCTGCTACAGCAAACCCATCAAGTTCCTGTTAAGGCTTCAAAGAGAAGATGTGCAAAAGTTTCAGATGGATTAACCTACAACTGAGCATCTGAGTGATGCCTAGATAGCAAACAAATGACACTGCCAATAGGATGATGCTATTTTCTTCCCCAATCCCTCTTGAACTTGGTGACAAAACTCTGGTTAAGTTCTTCAGAGGAATTATCATAGTAAGCAGTCATCTACTAGAGTGGGTAAGAATTATGTGGCTCTTTCACAATACAAAGGGAAGTTCTGCATGTGTTAGTTTTGTTTTTAACAAATGCAATTTCAGAGACCAGTGTCCAAAGGAATTAGAGCTGGGAGAAGGAATGGTTTTAGGTTTGCTGTCACTGAACTGAAATGGTAATGCCAGTTCATTTCACAAAGGTTTAACTGGTCTCTTGGGAAAGAGATAATAAAGTTGGATCTGATTCAATGCAAAGTGACTGAATTTAAAGTACTGTACTAAATATTTAAATGCAGTCTGACAACCAGATCTAATGTGTTTCATATCAGTGTGAATTTATAAAATTTTATATATAATATATATCTCACATATAAATTTTAAGCAATTGTGCAAATACTCTTTAAAAAGGGTCATTTCACATTTACTAAATTCTAGTGGTCCTGGAATGCAGAATGCATTCATTAAAAAATTCATTTAAATATTAATAAGTAGTGTTCAAATAACCAGAAATTTTATTAGCAGTCAGGGATTTAAATGGACTATCATTGATCCATGATCCACTGGATTATACACCATGGAAGCATGCAAGTATCACACAAAAAATAAAAGGGTTCCTACTGTCAAAATGGCAGTTCAGTACAAAAAGAGTGCTCTGCCAAACAAATATTCTCCCATTTGTAGAATTCTATGGCTCACAAAAAAAAAAAAAAGGAAAAAAAAAAAACTCACTAAAAATGTATAATCTCTGCTCTATCAAATATATTAATTGTTTTCCTCCTTCATTTGCTTTAATTTTTTAGATGTGGGTTTTAACTCATCACTGCAATATGCCCACGTCTCATGTCATCCTGTTGAAAACATAAAAGCACACAGTATTTAAACATTTTCTATTTGCTACATTATTCTAGACCATAGTCAATGTATTGTGTATATATATACATCTCAAATATGTGTATATATATACACATCATGTACACACACATACACATGTACCTATGATAATATCACACCAACAATGTTAACTTTACACAAGTATTTGCCAAGAAAAAATAGGGCATTTCCTCCACCATTCACAAGCTTATATGTTGTTTTATTTTCTTCTTGAGTCCCTGATAAAATAAAATAATCATTAAACCATAAAATTTTTCCGCTTCAAATTTTCAGAAGGCAACAGGCACTTTGATGTTTATTGGTGTGTAACAAATATAGTTAACTCTTTATATATTCTACTATAGCTCTTCTACTTGGGTATTTTTGTCTGTTAAATCTTTGGTCCTTGAGCATACTTTCTTTGCTACAGCTGTTTCTGCCTGCATTTTCATATTTTAAAAATGCAAGCTATGCACACAGCTGGAAATAATGGATTGTGTCATCATTAAGTTCTGCTGTTTGTTATGAGAACTGCACCAACCTACTACTGTTCATTCGGAGCAAGCTGTTTCTGTTAACATAACAGGATAGTTCCACAGAAATCACTTGCTGCAAGTCTCAGATAGTAATACCAATGTTGGAGTCCCTTTTCTTTTATTATTGTTACTATCTGAACTTCTGAATTGATAATTAGGTTGGGGTAAGATCTTTTTTCCTCTGTATTTTCCCCTTTGTAAATTCCACCTTGTAAGAAACTCTCCGTTTTTGTTTTTTTCCTATGGCAAAGCTATGGGAGCAGGTACTGCAAACCCATATTGTCATCAAGCATTTTTTTCCTTTGTTATTTTAAGAGAAACTGGTTGCTTTTAATGACAGGTCCCTTTTGTTTCAGGATAGAATCCAACTGGGTAGGAGGAACAGGTGAGAGGGTTGGTGGGTAAGGAAGGTTGTTTTGAGATCATGCTCCCATACCTATGAAAAGATCCAAAAGCTTTGCCAAGCTTAAAACCAGGAGCAGATCATCACTGCACAAAACACATCTTTCATCAGGGCTAGGTCACTCAGCCTTATTTATTTATTTATTTATTTATTTATTTATTTATTTTCCCTATACTGTCTGAAATGGCTTCCCCACAGGACATTTTTAAATGATCTTTAATTGCAGGGTAGCCAAGTGGAGTATGTCTGCTGCTGGCATGTGAATACTGGCTGGACCTGTGCAATGTAGTAATTGCTGAAGTTGGCATCTGCTACGTAGGGGGCCGGCTGGTAATAGCAAGTGACATTAGCCACGTTAGGGATGACATTCTGGTCAGCTAGCACCCGGATAGCCAGCATTGTGATAAGGTTTAAAGTCTGTCTTCTTTCATGTCCCATCAGGCACACTGTACTCTCATTCACCACTCCATGAAGGGTCATGAGATAGTCATACTTGCGGTCTTCCAATCCCACGAAGTGGTTCTGCAAATAAGATTCCAGTTTTCTCTGCTGCTCTCCAATGTCTGAGAAGTCGATGAAAAACCTGGAACACATATACCTCTGAAGGGTCTTGATCTCATCAGAGGCGGGCCTAAAGCCCCTCACTAATAGGTTGCAGTACTTAAGCAGGCCGCCCCCTCTGATTTCCTCTGGGTTCCTGGTGGCAATGATCTTGTTACAAAGGTGATCAAAGGCTTCATGGAAATCACCATAGACGCTCTCACCAATTATTGTGGGGTGAAATGTTTCAGTCATTGGGTTCTCTGAACATTCATAAAAGAGAAGAAGAGAGTCTAATTTGATTTGAAAAGAATCTACACTAAATTCAAACTGCCTCCGGAGGGAATCCACAAATTTCAGTTCCACATTTTTGCCACTGTTGTTTGACAAGGATATAAGACTCCATCGGTCAGAGTCATTGCACACTTTAACCATTTTCTGCACATAAGCTTCCTACAATTTAAAAGATAAAACAAGAAGATGAGCAAACCTAGAAGAAATAATAAATGAATAAATACATCTTCTTCACAGTTGAGAATTATTTTGCTCCTTCCCTTTTGTTTTGTCAAGTTTCAGTAAAACACTACCTACAGTCTTAAACAGTCCTCTGAAAACAGAAAAAAAATGCATTTAACGAGTGGTTTTACCGTCTGGGAAAGAGACTAGAAGTAATAGTTTGAGGCTTTTGGCAGACGTAGCGCAGGACTAAGAGGTTCTGTTGTCATGTCTGACTTTTGAAACGTTATTTTTTGAGAATGGTCTTATAGGTAGAATATTCACACGATATCCACACAATATTCAAAAGACAGAAGGGCATACAGCGGAAAAAGTTGGTCTGCCTCTCACCCACGTCCCTAGTCACCCAGTTCCACTCCCCTTGAGGCAACTGATGAGATTAGAATCTTGTCCCTCCAGGGGTACTCTGCAATTACAATCAAGTATGAACTATATTAGGACATTCTGGGAGGCTGATTCCTCAGACAATTTTAATTGTATAAAACACGCTTTGAGCCAAGTGCGTGTGTGCCTGTGGGGGAGGGGGTACCCACACTATCCTTCACACGTGAGCCGACCAGAAGCACCACACATATCCTTCACACACGGAGTCAGCTGCACGCAGCTGAGAAACCTAATCACATTTTCCAATACAGTAATAAGCCCACTGACTGGAACCTGCTTCAGGCTGCTCTTTCCCCAAAATCTAGACCATAAAATGACTCAAAAAATGATTTACATCATTTCGTTCTTCCACTTAATCAGAACCTACTCTGGACAAGACTCATGCAAGGAAAGCCAAAGCCAGAGTTACACACACACACACACACACACACAGAAGAAAAGGAAGAACAGAGGAGGAAGCAGACGAGTAGTGGCGCTGAAGAACCAAGTGAACTTGAAACACTCAACACCGTCCACGCACCTTAGTTTACTCACTAAAAAAAATTAAAAACCCAAAGATAGAAGCACGCCCAAACCCGTCACGGCCGCAGGTCTGTGGCATCAAACGGACGCCCCTCGGCCCGCCGCGCCGCACCCCAGCCCGGCCCGGGCGCGGACCCAACCCCTTTCGGGTGGCTTTACCTTGAGTGTGAGCGGCGTGATCTTCTCTTTGTTCACCCCCTCGGGTAAGAAGTCCAACAGGCAGTCCAGCACGACGTCCTTCACAGTCTGAAACTCCTCTTCCCCGCGCAGGTCGGCGCAGAAGATGAGGTCCAGGTCCTTGTAACCCAGGCCGCTGTCCTGGTGCAGAACGTGGCTGGCGGCCGAGCCGTTGAGGCGCACGTCGCGGACGCCGATACGCTTTTCAGCCAGGCGCCGCCGCACCACCTTCACGATGAGGCTCGGCTGCAGCTCGAGCGTGGGGAAGTTGCCGCGCCCGTGGATCGGAATGGTCTCGCTCAGGATGCCGTCCAGCCGCTGCACTTGCTCCCAGTTCAGCACGTTGCAGTGCGCCGTGGGGCTTTCGCAGTAGTCCAGGCAGTGCCCCCCGAAGTCGCCGCCGCCGCCGCCGCCGAAGTCGCCGCCGCTGAAGTCGCCGCCCAGGGGGATGTAAGCGCCGCCGGCCAGCTCGTCCTCGGCCATGGCAAAGTACCCTTCGCCTTCCGCCATGAAGTGCCCTCCGAACGCCACCTGGCCCTGGTCAGTCCTAAAAGCCAAAAGGGGGAAGGAGTGCGGTGAGGACGCGCGGCGCCAGACAGGGGCCTGTAGAGATAAGAGCGCGCCCCCTCCCCGGTTCGTCCGGAGGCTCGAGGGCTCTTCGGAGACGCTCCCTCCCCAGACCCCCGCTGTCCCCAGCCGCGCCCCGCGCCCCGCAGAGAAGCCCCGCACCAAAAGTATCTCTGATGCATCTGGAAAGCGCAAGCGGGAGTCCCGTCTGTGTCACCTGGAGGCGGCCGCCCCTTCGAGGAGCGCAGCGAGCGAGGAACCGCGAGGCGGCAACACTTCTAGGAGCCGCGAGTGCGCTCTCGGCAGCGGCGAGAGACTTAGTCCTTCCCAGACCCCGCCGCCTGCGCTGGCCACTCCCGCCCCTCGCCCCCGCCCGCGCCGCTGTCGCCTCAGCTGCGGTGGTCCCGGTGGTGGCGGCTCCACTTGCAGCCGCCGCCGCCGCACACGGTACTGTCTCTGGAGCTTTAGCAGTTGTGCGGGGGAAATGTCTTCAGTACTTTTTTTATACCGGGCCTTTCCGCGCTTCCGGGGCTCCGGCGCAGCGCACTCGCCACACCCTCTTAATCTGCATAGGGCGCCGCCCCCGCCCGCCCCGCGGGCCGACCCGGCTGTGCGGCGCGCTGTGCGGCGGGCCGTGCGGCGGGCCGAGCGGCCGTAGAGCGCGAGGCCCGTATCTGTCTGTGCGTACGTATACAGGGCGTGTGTTTGTACATATACTTTATTTAGGAACGGTCTTCCGCTCCCAAACCTTTTTTCTCTTTTTCCCCAAAAAAAGAGACACTTAAAATGCCTCAAGAGTCATAAGCGGCCCTAAACATTGAATCACGGCTGAAATCGCGCAACCTAGAAAGTCGCCAAACAAAATTCTCTCCGGATTCAGCGCGTCATTATAGCTTAATAATGGGGTTCAAGGGGTTCCTCGGGACCTCCTGTTTAAACAACGTGCTGGTATAAAGCCAGACCGTTTTCTTAAACAACAAAACCGGTTTTGGTGTGAACTGAAGAGTCCACTTGTCCATGCATGTAAGTCTCCGCGAGGGAGGGGAAGAGCTTGCTAACTGTGTTTCGATTCTCGAAACCTCGGGAAGTGCCGGGGAGCTCCGGGCGAGCCCGAGGAGATGCGGGGGCGGGGCCGCGAGCGTGCGTCCAACTCGTGCGCTCAAGCAGCTCGGGGCGGCCGGGAGCGCGGCGTCGGCCAGCGCGCGTCACCGAGCGGACGCCGCGGTCGGTGGGGCGGCTGGGCAGGCGAGCGGCCAAGGGCCGAGAGCGACGCGGGCCCGGAGTGCGGCGCGGAGAGCGCGCGGCCGCTGTGTCGCGCTAAGAGCTGCTGCGCGGGCCCGGACGCACCGTGGCGCGTTCTCTCTTGGGCAGAGGAAGCGAAGCGCGTTCGTCCCACGCTAAGGTTTGCCTTTCTCGAGTGAATACAGATGTCAGTGCGAAATTGTCTAGTTTTCCACGAAACGTGGAAGGACGAGTCTAAAAGATAAGAGTTTCTCTACCCAGCTTCAGTCACACCGGCAGTGGGAAAGGCGTGTAACGGTTACCCCCACACGCGCTCCCGCTCGCACCACCGCGTTTGCTTGAACGCTCCCCCGTTTCTTCAGGCCATCTCTTCAGGCCGCGCGCCGCTCTTTGCGAACTATTTCGGAGTAACTCCCCTGAGGTGGGGCAAAGGGGAGCGCGCCCGCCGGAGAAGCTGAAGACTCTCCCGGGCACTGCACCAGCCGCCCAGCCTGGGAGGAAGAACAGTCCGCCCCGCGGGCATTGAGGGAGCCCCATCCTAGTTACCAAAGCTGCGCGCCCTCGGGAGGAGCGGGGGGCGGGGGGGGGGGGCGGGGAGAGGACGGTTACCCGCGGAGCCTCCAGCTGCGTGGCAACGCCGCCCCCTGCCGGTGCCCTGCGGAGCCGTGTCCCAAAGTGGAGGAACCGACTGGAACTTAGAAGCCATTATCTCTCAGTGTCCGGCCTAACTGCTGGGGAGGGGGTGACGCTAGGACGACCACACAATTCTGACAGGCCCACACCCTCCCAAAAGCATGTGTATTCCTCCCTGTCCAACCTGAATCCACCATTCTGCCCAGGCATTCGGAAGAATTACATATGTGTATATTTATGGTTTGACCACCTATTATGCGCCAGGCACCAAGCTAAGTGCTGAGGATATAAAAATGACTATATTTACCCACTTTAACCGGGCATGACAGGCAAGTACATAATTATGGTTCAGCCTTACCTTTTTTATGAGAGAAGTACGTTCTGACACGAATGGTGGGCTAACGGATCAGGAGAACTGGGAGAGAAGCCCGGAAGAAGAGGCGTCGTTTCGATTGACTCTTAAAAAAGTGGACTTTATTTCCATAGTTGAGCAAGAAGGAGACAGACATTATCAGCAAAGGGAAGAGAGAATTGGGATGTTTGAGAAAGGATGTATAGACTGCCATGGTAAGGAGTGAGGTAGTGCATTTGGATAAGATTTGTGGGCGTTCCAGGAACTTGTTGAGCACCTCTGGGCTCTCCTCAGGGCTTTACACCTAAAACTTCATTTAATATTCAGTTTAAAAAGAAGGTATCCTATGTCGAGGAATTTGGAAACAGAAAATGAGGTAGAGAGACTTGTCCAAGTTTCATGGCTGATAAGAGATGGGTCCAGACCTTTAACCCAACCCATTTGACTGCTGTTTAGCCATCATTTTCAGGGACCTGATTATCTGTAGTTCACAAGTATCTTCTCGTTGGAAGGCAAGATCAGCACAAATGGCAAAAAATACTTAAAAAAAAAGACCTGTTTAAAACGTTTCTTTCAAAGGCCAATGTGCATCCTGCCCTTTTTAAAAATGAGGCCAAAGGGGTAGATCATTTATTAGGTACACTGCACCAAAAAAAGCAAGGGTTTAGCTCTGCTACTATTGTTGTGTACTTTATTTTAGCCCTTCCTGTAAAAAGGGAAAAAAAAAACAAGTTTCAGACCTGTGAGTACCTATACTTCATGCATGTCCGGGATTTTGTTCTGTGGGGCTAAGGGAATCTGTGTTTTACCAAGTTGCCCATGTAATTCTGACACAAGGGCCCAGCCACACTTTGCACTGCATTGACAACAGCCACTGCAGCCCAGTTCTCTAAGTGGGGACCCTCTCCCAAGTGGAGGCTGCTCTTCTCTGCCCAACTGTTCCCTTCTGCCTGGCTGCTCCCATGGCCTCTCCCAAAAGTAGAGGTCATGGCTGAGAGGCAGTAGAGCGTGAGGCCAGACATGGAAAGCCTGCTATGCATGAGACCCTGCACTGGGAAAAAGATGAGTTCTAGCAGCAGTGGGCAAGAGCCCTCCTCTTAAAATGCCAGGGCTTTGGGGCTGACACTTCCTTAAACCTTTATCAAAGTATTTCCCACTTCCCAGCTGGGTTCCCCCTATCACAGCAACCTTCCATATCTCCATAATCCAGACCCTGCTACCTCCTGCACTAGGACATCTGGTATATCTTGCTTTTGGCAGTACCTTGGTGATGCTTTGACTGGAGTCATATGTGCCTGATTCATAGTGGCCACTTGATACATACTGTTGAATGAAACCATCTGTTGTTGTTTCTCTTCTCCCTGTCTTCAAACTGAGATAATATTTACATTCTGGGGGAAAAATGTTCATCCCTCCATGAAATTGAAAATTTTGCAATTGCAAGCGTTTTATTTTTTTTTCTTGATAGCCATAATAATTATCAAATGAGAAAATCTATACTTTCCTGGGGCGCCTGGGTAGCGCAGTCGTTAGGCGGCTGCCTTCGGCTCAGGGCGGGATCCCGGCTTTCGGGATCGAGTCCCACATCAGGCTCCTCCGCTGGGAGCCTGCTTCTTCCTCTCCCACTCCCCTGCTGTGTTCCCTCTCTCACTGGCTGTCTCTCTGTCACATAAATAAATAAAATCTTAAAAAAAAAAAAAAAGAAAATCTATACTTTCCTAACATATTCTCAGCCTAGGTATCTTTCAACACAGTTACCCTTAGTTTAAATTTAGGTTCAGAGTTGCTTTTTTCCCCCAGTCTTCAGCTTCTGAACCTATTTGGTATATAATTTACTTTTCTCCATTTAAAAGGAAAAAGAGGGGATACCTGGGTGGCTCAGTCAATTAAGTGGCCGACTCTTGATTTCAGTTCAGGTCATGATCTCAGGGTGGTAAATGGAGCCCCCTGTTGGGCTCTGTGCTCAGTGGGGAGTCTGCTTGAGGATTCTCTCTCTCTCTCTCTCTCTCTCTCTTCCTCTACCCTACTCTCTTTTTCTCTCTCTCTAAAACAAATAAATACATCTTTAAATAAATAAAAGGAAAAAATATCTATGGCAATATGAGGCTGAGTCTCTACCTGAAATTCTTAAAAGAAAGCTTTACATATACTTTTGAGGGAAAAACACGATTAGTTGATCTTGATTTAAAGGTTACAGTAATAATCTACTGAAAATAAGAAATAAAAAGAAAAAATTCAATCTGAATCTTAATAATTATTATCATTATTTAGTTTGTTAAAATGTGCCAGGTAGTGTGCTCAGTATTTTATATACATTATTTTCTTTTAAACTTTATGCAAATCTCAAAGCTTTACATATGGCATACCTATTTTCCATGTAGGGAAAGTAAAGTAGAGGAAGGTTAAATAATTGGGAGAAGTGGCAGAGCCTTGCTTCAGACCCACACGTATATTTCCTCTCCTAGTCACTTTCATTCTGTGAGTCTGCCTTCTCCCTGTCTACTCATTTACCTTTTAGGCTTAAAACTGGACTGGAATGGCGCTCTGTTCCTTCTTTCTTTCAAAGTACTGGACATTCAGATTGGACACAACTTTGAGGACCAAAATGTTTTATCCTGAAACAACTGTTGAAGGCCAGAATGCACAGTGACCTAACTGGACTGTCTTCCCCAATCACAAGTGACCTGCCTCTCTGGCAGTGGAGACTGAGCAAGCTGGCAGCCTTATAGCACTTACAAGTAACACTGTACACACTGACACCAGTGTGAGGTGTGGAAGTCTGCCCCAGGTTCATGTAACAGTGATAATACCTTTCCCATTTTGCCTTGTCTGCTTCCTATCTTCTCAAAAATGATTTTAGAAGATAGGAAGCAAACAGATAGGAAATGATTCTTCTAAGCTCATAGCCATAAGGAGAGGGAGAAGAGCCCAGAAAACTACTGTTAAGACTACTACTTCTCTGTTCCCCAACAGTCTAGCCAGTATCTCCACATATTCTTCTCTTGTTCTTGATATTTCCACACCAGTCCTCTCCACTCTCTCCATTGGCTTTTGTACTTTCCGCTGCTTCTACTGTTTGATCCCTTCCACAAAAGGTGGCATGACCCTGTGGAAGCACCTTACAATCCAGGCAGAGCTGTGGCAATGTGAAGAATTTGAACCACCACCTTCACCCCCTTGTGTTACATTTCCTTAGGGCAGAGCCCAGTGATCCCTGAAGCCATTGAGGGACAGACAGCCATCCTTTTCCAAACACGCACATGCAGCTGTCTACATTGCAGGGTAAACTGGAGATATCCCTGTTGTCCAGCTAGTGTTAGAGCAGCAGCCAATCAAAGTGCTTCATGTCAAAATTAAAACTCACTTGGGAATTACCTCTTTTCACAGAGAAATGGTTCTGTAAATGACTTTCCCCATGCTTCTTAAGGGAAATAAATGTGTTTTTATTGAGGGCCTATACGAAGGCCAGAAATATCGTAAGCCATACAACTTATACATTAGTTTGATAATAACAGTCCAACTTTTTATTACTTGTATGCTTGTTAGCAAGCAACAGGTTAATTTCTGTAGTTTTAAACTTTTCAACCCTTTTTATTCTATAAAATTTAATTTTATCTTCAAAATTATTCTGGTCAATGTGCCATCCTAATTTTGGAGAAGAAGAAAGGCCAGATGATTTTCCCCAAGTTTATGTACCTAGTTACGGAAAAGTTAAAGTTAGACTCAGTTACTGTTAATCATGGGCCAGCACCTCTTTCTTTTGGCCACACTGTTTAATCTTACATCTTTGTGAATGAATTTAAATGATCAGTAACAAATAGTTCAGTTTGAAGACATTCTCTAGCTACACAGAGGATCACTTGTATAGACTACATTCACACTTGTGAATGTCTTATAAAAGCATCACTACTCTACTGTTAAGCATTTTGTAAATGTAATTTCCTAAGGTGGTGTTTTTAAGAATATTTATTTGAAGTCTATGACCTCATAAAAATTTTATTTACTGTCATAGATCAGTGAGGTTAAGAAATTCAGTATGCAAGCAACAAATATGGTAAACAGATGTACATCATCACCCCTAAAATCATAATTGATATATTATCCTTTAACAGTTCTTCATCAGAAAGATTAGCCAGTATTTTCTTGTGCGAGTATCAGTGCTGATTATGCCATAAGTTCTTCCTGTTTTGACATCTTGATGAAATGCTTGCCGTTTCATTCAATGTTGTAAGTCCATGGACCAGACGTTTTCCTTACTCCAAACAAAAGAGACATTCAGAAGTTGCATTCATTTGGCAAAATGTAAACTAGAAATACACATATATTTTCAAAAACTACCAAATATGAATAAATAAACCCATTTTCCCTAAAGTAATATTTGTATTATGAGTTTTTCCTTCTGTAAGTTTGTACTAGAAGAATGTTAAACTTCTCTGAAGAAAATGTTGATGTTTACTTGTGGTACCTGTAAAGCTTTGAGAAGGGTCCAAGGGGGGAATATAATAAATTATCTCTCTTTTCTAAAAGGAATTTGGTCAAAAATTCATGTACCTTGTGGGGAAAAAGAAAAAAAACACCATCTTTTATGGGTATAGCCAGCTTATTCTGATATTTATTTCAGCCAGTTCTTAACTTGTATCTATGTTGATATATCTGACAGTTGATTTATACTTAATTTCTTTCCTTCCACTGATAGCTGATTTCTTTTATATGAGCTTTGAAATTTTAGATATATTTAAAAATAGTATATACCCATTTTGCCAGCACAATTTTGATATGCCAAAATAAGAAATTCTACAACTACCATTTGAATTTGTAGCAGCTTTAGAAGGTATATTTATTTACTCATATTCATAAACCATACATTGATTCAATAATACCTCCTTGGTTGAGAAAACTTTTTTTTTAATGTTTCTGTCATCACTATGTTTCTAAAGTCTTCTTGTACTAACTTCATCCCTTACCTCAAAATTTTCTGCTGCCAAAGAAGGAAAATTACAACTTAAATAATATAATTAATGTTGTGTGATGTTTGGAAGAAATCACTAACGAAAAAACACATTGTCTTTGAAAGTATGAGAAACTGAACACAACAAATAATACTTAAACAAAAATGTTTTCTTTTTTTAAAGATCTTATTTATTTGAGAGAGAGAGAGAGAAAGCATGAGCAGGGGAAGGGGCAGAGGGACAAGGAGAGGAAGAAGCAGGCTCCCGTCTGAGCAAGGAGCCTGCCGCAGGGTTTGATCCCAGGACGCTGTGGTCATGACCTGAGCAGCTTAACTGACTGAGCCACCCAGACACCCCCAAAAATGTTTTGTTAAAGTTACTAGAATGACGAACATTTTTAAAAGACAGTTTTTTAAGAAACTGTACAATCTGGACTCTGGGAATAGAACTCTGACTTGAAAATCCTGGGTTCCTACATAAAATATGAGTGAGGAAACCAGCCACAGAGTTTCTGCAGGAGGCGGGGGGACACCAAGACACCTGACCTTATTCTAGCAATGTGGGATAAAAGAGATTCAAGTTTAATTTCCTAATAAAAAGAAAAGCTTCAGGATGCTGTGGATTGGGCATTGCTTGAGAAGGTGCAGGGGATAAAAAGCTATCAAAGTTACTGGTATTTGAAATGTGGGAGCTTCTGACTCGAGAAGATTGGTTTCTAATAAGCCACAACTCCAGCAGGGGTTCTAGGGATTAAAACAGAGTTTGGACTAACACATGATTAAGTAGCCACAGTTAGATAAGTAAGATATCTCTAAAGGGCAATAGAAAAACTGCCCTCCAGGTTTTGAAATTTGTAATTACTCAATGAAGTGAATGTTTAGCATAAAGCAAGTGATATTTTTAATTTTTCTTAGCAGAATGCCAGGATAGAATATTAAAAGAGGAAAAAAATACATATATTGTGGCTGAGAGTCTGCCCCCATACCATCCCTGATTTCCATTAAAATTCTGAAAACATTTATTTTTTCTTCACTGGCATTAATTTAGCTACCACTTCCCACTCCCGTCTATTTAACATGAGTTCTATATGAATAGTAGCTCACTCAGCTCCCTCACACTAACCAAGAATGTATGGCTTTGCTGTGTGTTAAAAAATAAATGCTTCATGCAAGCACTTGTGACTTGTCTGGTTATCTTCCACTTTTCTTTTCCCTACATGTCTTTGAACATCATCAATGTCCTGCTGTGTGTTACAGGACTCGTTGAGGAGGTCAGCATACTCAGAAGTGACATGGGTGCCTTATACACTGCTGAGCACTGGAAATACCTGCAAGGTGAGTCCATTTCATACTCCAAGTAGTACATCCATATTTTAAATTTAGTATTTGAAAAATAAAATTAGAAGATAACATGTTTTACTTTAAAATTTGTTAAAATATTATGTTTGTGTGGCACATGCAGTGTATTCTATTTTGTATGTTACAACTCTAGACCACATGAACAGATGACTTTAAAATATTTCTGACACCAAAGTAAATACCCTTTGCATATTGGATAGGTCATTACTTTGAGTCACATTTTTTTCATAAATCAAAGAAATTGAGTTATCATGACTAATTCTTAATCCACTTTTTGTCTAAAGATAGCAAACATTTGGACTAAAAAATTGAAAAATAAGCTAATTATTTAGATGTTTTATCTACATGATATTAAACAGCCAGATGTCTGGTTAAAGTTTTTGTTTTTAAATAGGGCAAAATGGAAATTTAGTTGTCTTCTAAATTTAATTAAAGACCAATTTGATCGAAACGTTTACTCTGGAACTTGCATTATCGATTTTGAATGCCTGTATTGAGCAAATTAACCAGAGGCTTTACAAACTGCATTTTACGCTGCACGCTGACATGGGTAGCCCAAACTTCTAGCCACCCTCAGTCCTAATGTAGTGCACCACCCCCATATCTCTGAGTTAAAAGGGGCAAATCAGGGGGAGTGTTTGAACCTAGCTGTGCTGGGAGGTGAGGGTATGTGTGTACGCATGTATTTATATCTCCCCTAAATCTCCCCCCAGATATTTGTTCTTTTACTCATCCTTTCTCATTGGCTATTGAATCAGACTAGTGCTATCAGCCACTATTAAGCTACCTTTTGTAAATCCTTAGTTTGATCACTGGCACGTGAAAATCAACTGGCAAATAATCTAGATTAAATAGCTTAATATATTCTGCGTGTCTGTAGTCAAAATTCTTTGTTTAGGACAATGTTTTCAGTTGAAATATGGTCAACTTTAATAAATATTCTCAGTGTTATTATGAAACTAAGTTTCTGATTTTATGATCATTTGATGACTCATTTTTCTGAAGCCCCAGTTACATAGGATTAATGGGATTTTATTTGGGATTTAACTTTTTTTTCTTTTATTTGTTTTTCAACACTTCTGGGAATCCTTCAGAAGCTTCCACCACTGTTCTGTTTTTTAATTAAGTGGTGATATAAAATTAAAAATTTATCATTTACTTTTATGAGGATGTTATGTTACTACTTACTCAAATTCTTCTCTCTCTCTCTCTCTCTTTTTTTTTTTTTTTTTAAGTAGACTCCACACCCAATGTGGGGCTTGAATTCATGAACCTGAGATTAAGAGTCACATGCTCTATTGATTGAGCCAGGTAGGTGCCCTCTTAAATTCTACATTAATGAGTGTTTTGATTAAAACTTATGTTCTTATTCTTAGAACATTTAAGTATTGTGACTATGCGTCCCAAATCAAAAATACTTATATGCTTATGAGGACAAAGAGACTGTATATTTTAAATCTGTTTAGTTCTTCAGAAATCTAAGATGTATGGTAGTCCTACATTTACTGTAGAGGATTCGGATTCCTCTTTTAGTTTACTTCTCTTGGACAGTGACATTTCATACTGGTCATTGTTAAGTTATAACAGAAATGAAGTACAGGGGATTTAATTCAATATTCACAAACCCACAGAGATATCACCATACTCTGTCACTTAAAATTAAAGGCACACTTAGTGGAAAGCACTGACTATAAATAATCAGTTTTATAAAATTGAAGTGTAAGTTATTCTCCCAAAGTCTGTGAACAAATGGGATGTCTCACTGAAGAACATTGTAGTCTTAAATAGTTTTAAGTCTCTTGCCATGACTTTTAGCTAGCTGTATGGTTTCTTTCATCTTTGGCTTCAGTCCAGCTTGCTTTCATTTGGGGCTGATGCCACTTTTTTTTTTTCATTAATTTTGGCTAATAAATGCCTCCAATATATTTTACTATATTTAATTGCACTAGGAAATTGGACTTCGATTACAATTAAGTAGAACATTTCAAATATAATATCATTATAGCATAAGTTGGTCCAGCATCTGTGTTAGATTACATCATTCAAACACACGAAACAGTCAGATTTCTGACTTGATCATCCCCTGCAGGCAGGGATTTGCTGTTTCTTGCCAGTTGAAATCTGTTTTCTTGTTATTGCTGTCACTGGCAGTGGATCATCCTCACAATTCCATAAATGCTGTTGAACTCCCAGCGGTTTCCTATAGTTCTTATCTATTACATTGTTCAAGAATATTACTTTAAACTACAAAAAAAAAAAAGAAAGAAAGAAAACAGGAATAGGCTGTTCTTACAGAACTTCACAAACTTTTCTCTTTTTTTTTCTTTTTCTTTTTTTTTTACAAACTATTTTCAATCAGGTTTTAGGTAATAACTCCTAGCCCCAAAATAGCCAGTTCACTTTGTTTTTAATAAATTTTAATTCAAAGAAACTTCACCCTGGAAGAAACTGGGTTTGTTCCAAAGGTCCAGAAGCACTGGAGATCAGCTATCCATGTTCCTTTAACCTTATGGCATGATCGCCTTAGTTAATGCCACATCTTCCTTATTCATTTCTTGGGAAAGTCAGTGGGTGACATGGAAACAGCTGAGTACATTATTCTAAGATGAAGTGATTAAATCATGTGGTTGAGGGTTGGATGCAGGAACCCTGGGGATGGATATCTTTTCCCTAGTTCTTGACATGGAATCTTTCTATGAGAACTTACAATTTGTCTCTTTAAAAGCAGCCCATGCTTCATTTGATGTCACCATAGTAAAAAAACTCTCTTCAAGGTTGAGCCTAAGAGGGTTAGTGGGGGTGAGTAAAATATTATCACACATCTTTGTTGAGGAATTACAGGGGATTAGAAAGACATGTTTCATAACACAGAACATGCGCATTCATATCATAGCTTTGGGGAAGTGGTCCCCTAGTGCTGAGGTGAAAGGAATAGACACAAGATTGTTACACAGGGCCAGGCTGGGAGAGCAGCAGGCTGGGCAATATTAAATGAGAAAATATGTATAACTATATCTTAGAGCGTGCCTGGTGCTTTGTAAGCTAACTCTCTGCAAGATCTGGAGTGGAGCCTAATGCTTAGAAATGGAAGCCAGCAGTGGCAGAGAGAGGGTCCAAGAACCAGGTGGTACTTCTTCTAAGCAGCAGGCCCCTGGGGGTTCAAATGATACTCCCAGTGTCAGGCTTTAGGGA
Source organism: Ursus americanus (assembly GCF_024610735.1). NCBI lineage: Eukaryota > Metazoa > Chordata > Mammalia > Carnivora > Ursidae > Ursus > Ursus americanus. The sequence goes on along the minus strand of NC_142155.1, from coordinate 3,371,038 downwards.
ATCCTCTTTCAGAACATCCACTTTGAGGCTCAGGCAAATTTAGCTGATTCCAAGTACCACCTGAACTCAAAAGCAGGTATATCCTGCACCCCCATCTTCCCAAGTGGCTGCTGGTGAGGGATAACACCATTTACAAATATCCGCTTGTAGATCTGGAACTGTTGGAATAGAAATAGGGACTTTTAGTCCCTAGGACAAAGAGGGTTATAATGCCCCTTCAGTAGGACTACCCTGGCAAGCTGGCAAGTTAATAGGGTACAAAACTGGCAAGTTATTCATGATCTCCATAACAGGAAGGATCTCCAAAGTTAGAGAAGTTAAGGTTCAACAATGGAAATATCTTCCTTTTTAAAACGCCTCATAAAAGTTCTGAGTAAAGAAGAGATCTTGTCTTTTTAAAAGGTTTATTTATTTTTAGACAGAGAGAGTGGTGGGGGGGGCAGAGGGAGAGAAAGGTTTTTTTTAAGATTTTATTTATTTATTATGTCAGAGAGCGAGAGAGAGCACAAGAAGGGGGAATAACAGGCAGAGGGAGAAGCAGGCTCCCTGCTGAGCAAGGAGCCTGATGTGGGACTCAATCCCAGGACCCTGCCAGGACCCTGTCAGGACCCTGGGATCATGATCTGAGCCAAAGGCAGACACTTAACCGACTGAGCCACCCAGGTGTCCCAAGAAGAGATCTTAAGGAGAACCCTCAACTGACAGGAGCTGACCCTACCAGCAGCCTCTGACCCTTGTGCCTGAGCATTGTCTTTCTGTAGGGTCTATTACTTTGCCTCTGTCACCAGACAGCCTCTCTTTAATTTGTTGGCCTACATGTAATCACAACTTTCTTTTTCTTCATTCTTCTTAGTGAAATAGTGACATGTAGCATTTTAAAAATTAATGTGATTCAATATTAAACAAAAATTAAAAGGCAGTAATTACAAGCAAGATGCTTCACATAAAGCCATGCTTCCAAAGTCCAAGTTCTTGATTTTAAGACAAATACAACCTAACCCCCAACACCGTGTAATTTCCTGCTCTGGGTCTTCCTCCCACCTCCCCATCCTGCCTGTTACTTGGTCAAAGTTTTCTAGTTGCCATATTTTTTCCATATTTCTCAAAATGTGGTAAATATTCAAGCAATAGGCTGAAATAGATAATTATAAGGAATAGTTTACTTCATCGAGGTTTGTCAAGAAAGGCTTCCCTGTAGAGAAAATAAGGTAAGAACTGAAGGATAAACAATGGCAGAGGGAACAGCTTATATTCAGCAGGCAAGAATCTGGTGTCCTAGAGAACCAAAACAAGTTCTATGGGGCCAGGGCATATTGAAGAAGGGAGACAGAACATTAGATTAGTCTCTAGAGAAAGTAAAGGGCTAGATCATGAAGGCCATGGTGAGGTGTTTGGCTTTTATCATAAGTGCAAGAAGTCACTGATGGCTTTGAGCAGGGGAGTACCAGGATCTGATTTATTTTTTGAAGTCCTTCTTGCTGTGTTAGGAATAGGGAATCAAAGAGAAAAAATGGAAAAAAGAGAAACCACTTAATAGGCAAGTGCATATATCTGGGCAAATGATGAAGCTGGCTTTGACTACTGTTTTCAGTTTTGTTTGTCACAACTTATTAGGGTCACACAATGATTTTAGTGAAATAGAATGATGTACAATAGAAAATATCAGAGACCATCCTATCATTTCATGACATTTTCTTCAAGTTTATTATGCATATCCACCAGATATGCATGTATAGAATTATACTGTAAAGTGGACTTATCACTCTGGGTACTGATCAGAGAAGCCATGGTCGTAACAGTGGAGGCAGAAAGAAGAGGGGATTCATCAACATAAAGATGTCCAGTACATGGAGATGGAAGAGGTCCACCACAGAAAGCACATAAAAATAGAAGAGACAGAGTCCTGTGATGTATTTTATTTCACTTTAAGTATTACATTCCTATCTTTGTACCCTGACTATTCTTTAAAAGATTATTTACAACTTATGCAGAGTAAAAATATAAAAAGATTGTACAATTAATACAGGAAAACTGAGGAAAATTACAGATACAAGTAGCATTTTTTTGAAGTATACATATAAAAAGAATTGGAATGTAACCTGATGGTCGCCAGTAGTTCTTTCTCTCACCTTTTGTCTGGCTGTTACTTTTTGGGGTCATTAATTTATCGGTAGCAGAGATTATAAACAGATTAAAAATATTTATTAAAAAAGCTGAATGCAGGAAAGGAAATAGTAAACTCTGTCTATTCAGTCTTTATTCCTTCTAAGAGAGAATGTTCCTTGGTCTTCTCAGGCAACAATTCTAGGTTTGCTGAACTTTTTCACAATACAGTTTGATCTCTGCTTGGTTTAATGAACTAATAAAGTCAGCACCATACAACTAACTGTTCAAAACTTACCTTATCTCCACGGTGAGTAATAAAAATGTATAGTATCTTGGTAAAATGTCATGTTTATGTTTTATTTTGTCTAATACAGGATATAATGACCTTTCTTACAGAAGGTCGTCTTAATATCACTGTCCATATCTACTTGAGCAGGTTGGGTTTAAACTGCTTTTTGGAATAAGTCTTTAACCTGATGAGAAATAGAGTTATATTAAATCATTGAAACTCACAAACTTGCCTTGGAAAGAAAGGGTGCATGTCATGAGCAATTAGAAGATGCAGAAATCCTTTAATTATAAATCACACCCTTACCTGGGGAACTTTATACTGTGCTGACAAAAGTCTAAATCTAATAATGCTTTTTATTTTACAAATACATATGCACACACCCACAATCTATGAGCGTGTTAAGACCCATATGTACAAACAACCCATTTACAAATTGCTAGATGAGACCAGCATTTACTTCCTACTCCCTCTGTCATTTGAAGAAAGCCAATTTACTATTTCATCACTTTTCTTCTTCCTGGGATCCTTTGCCTTGGTTGTAAAAATACATTTTTCTCCCCTCCTTCTGTCAGACACCTATCTTGCTTTGTGGTAGGTGACAACCAAAGACTGCAATTGTAGTTTAATAGTAAATTCTTAAAGACTTACAATCAAAGGAATGAGTCTCTAATTGTAAGAAATTAACTTCCAGTGGGAGCTACTCTAGTTGGTACTTGAGATGCCTTCCCCATTGCTTCTCAAACCAGACCACCCAGGTACCTTAACTGCATGTGCTCAATGTCCATACGTTTTGATAAAGCCACCCAGAGAGTCACTTCTGACCCAGCTAGTTGTGCTGCTGACTCTACTGTAAAGTCATTCCTGTGCCAGATGAACCACAGAATTTCAGCAAGTAAGGAGCTGAAGACAGGGTAGCATCATGATTTTCAATCTGTTTCTTCATTCTCAAACCTCACGAGGTTGAACCTTTCTGCAGAATTTCAGTTTGGTTTTTATTATTCACTGAGGAAGTCTGGTACATATAAAAGCTTCCTCTTAGCATAGATAAGATTAACAGGCTAACAGTTCTTTGGGTAAGTAGGATTAATTATCAGGAAGCTGTTGATAGTTCATTGTTGACCTGTAAAAACCTAGTAAGAATGAGGTCAACTAAAATAATAGGTGCATTTAAAGTTTGGGTCATATAAGACGTCATTAAGGATCACATTATTTCAGCAAAGAAAATATTGCAGAGCGCTCTCCTTTTAAAAGAAAATAGTTTTTCTGCTGGAGAGCTTCCAAACCACACCATTTCAAAACCTAAACACTTCAAACCATTGAAAGCTAATGTTTAACTGTCTGTTTCTCGTCTTGAAAACATTTCCCCCCTTGGTAATTGGTTTTTGTTGAAATCCAGGTGTCATCTGGTTTTTAATCCCAATTATGTTACTTTTGCTGGGCCAAATACTTTCATTGCCCAGGGGTTACTTTTTTATATCCCACGCAGCATAGAGTGAATTCTACCCTGCTCTGTGTGATTAGGAGAAGTAGTCAGCATTTTAGAAGAGTTGAGGAAAACAGTAAAGAACAGGGCTAGCCCAAGGCAGTATTGTGAAATGCCTGAAATTGTTAAAGCCCTAGACTACCATTTGTCATTTAACTCTTTTTGTGCCCTAATCTCTGTGAAATCTTGTTCAGCCAAGGGTTAAGATCCCTCTGAGCATCAGTTTCCTCCTCTTTTGGAGGATGGACTGAGACCATGTGTAATACAGTACACAACCTATGGCCTGATACATAGTAGATGTTCAGAAATTATTAGGTCATCATCCTCGTCTTCATTAGTATTTCTTAAGCTTCAGGACTAAAGGATATTTAATACTGATTTATGATGAAATTATTTATAAGAATGTTTACTTTTAATAATTTCATTCTTGAGGACTGGAAAGCTTTCCAAACTGGAAGAATGTGTCTCTAATTCTGACATGGTAGGGCCCATAGGAAGAGGAGAAGATATATATCGCCTTAGGGGAAGCTTTACTGCTCTACAGTAATGATAGCTGTTTCTTCATTATACTGTATTAGACTGGCCTTGCTGGGGTGGGGGTGGGGTGGGGGGAGATTGTGCAAGTTGGGCATGGAGGCCAGCGTGTGGGACCTGAATGCTCCTACCAGAGTCAGAGAGCCCATGTCCCAGTTCAGTTCCAAAACCACTCCCCTGGCAGCCCACAGGTCTGGATTCTTCCACCTCCCTCCCACCATCAACCATTCACTGAAGGTTTTTTGTTTGTTTGTTTGTTTTTAGTGCATTTTTAAATGCTATAGTGGCAGAAGCAGAAAGCAAATTGAAAAGGTATAAAGCTTAAACAATTATAGGGGCCCTCTTTAGTAGAAAGGATGCAAAGAAATAATAGATACAAGGGTGTATATTTAGTTAGAACAAGAGAAATCACCACAAAGTAGACTTAAAACGTATATTTAAAAAGACGATAAATATCACAAAACATCACAAAATCCATAAAAATAATGTTTGTTAATTACCTTCCTGACACACCCTGCAGTGCTTCCCCCCCCCCTTTTTTTTTTCAGTTGCTTACTCTGATTGTTCCCTTATGTATTTCCTGATAGGAGAGAACTTGTGAGTTAACATGGCATCAAAGAGAACCAAAACCTTTGTTTACAATTTTATATGTAGGTTTGAAAACTTTCCACAAATGAGCTTCTGCTCCGAACATCTCAAACTTTTTTTCTCCTCCGTCATCCACAGATTTCTGGTATTGTAGCATAGGCTCATATTGCTTTACAACTTCTAACCCTGTGTCTTCATTCCATGACCTCAAGTGAGTGGGCAGTGGGAGTATTTATGAAAGTATTCCTGCATGAGGACAGGTAGCAATAACTTAGCTACACCTGCAAGTGAATGTAACCCACATAAATACATTTCATTAAACTCAAACTAAAATGATCTTCATTTCCCCATTAGCCAGATACCCAAAATGTCCAGAGCCAGCCTGTGGACACCACTCAATATGAAGGGATAGGGAAAGGAATTTAATATGGGAAGAGATAGCAGTCTTAACTGATTGCGGTTAAAATGTCTTACTTTCTCAAATTTTACAAAAGCCTATGCCTGCGCAAATAAGAGTCCTTTAAAAATTTAAAGTTTTTTTAGCTTCATAGGAAATCCATTTCTGCACAGAGGTATTAGTGCAACACAGAATTCTGAGGTTGAAGGAGAGGTCTTCCCTTGTCACTCTTAAAAGAGCTCTTTTGTGCTGAAGTGCTTGGTAACTTTATAAAGACTTATACAGATGTAATAAAAATAATATCAGTATTGTTACTGAAGTCCATTGTGCCCAAGCATGAAGCAATCTCAGAGGCAGAAATCACAGTATCTCGCTGCTTGAGGAATGGAGAAGGAATTTGAGTTGGCTTCTTCCCAAACCATGAAGAACCTGGTTTTCTCCTGCCTGCTCCTTCAGCCAAAGCAACCTGAAGAAGCAACTTAAATTGTGTTAAGAATTTTTTTTATCTGGTTCAACAATTTTAGTTGCTTGATTATTTAAATCCTAACTCGACTCTGCCACAAACAAGTTATGTGAGCTTGGACGAATTAGTTTGCCTGTCTAAAGCTCAGTTTTCTCATCTATAAAATAGCAATAGTAATAATTTTCTTGAAGAATTATAGAAAGGGTTAAATGGATAGCATACACTGCTTGGCTCCTAGTAGTCGCCTAAGATATTGCAGCTATTAATTCCGATGATAATAATAAGGGAAGAGTCAAAAGGGGAATGTTAGGCAGCCAGAGGTCAGGGACTCCAGATGTGCCAAACATAGTATGTCAAACTCTATAAAAGGTGGAAGGGATGCTCTTCCAATTTCCGCCAGGGGAACACAGTAGCGACACAGTGAAACTGACCATGGCAAGTGATGGCCATAATACTCAGTGAATAGAATTTGTCAATAATCATGAGGCTTTTAGGAGGCAATAGGAATTCATATCTGGCTCACATTTTCCTTCTATGTATTCTTCAATTATGAAATTGCATGAGATTTGGGAAGTGTTCTAGCCTCAGAGAATTTGATAATTGAACAAGAACAGCAAATTGTCCCTAGTGATGTCTGCAAAGAACCAACATTGAGTGCCTAGCAGGTTGTAGGGGCCCTGTAAAGGTTGTCTGAATTTAGCTAAAGTAATTTATCCTCAGAGGGCCTGGGCACTGCTCCTTGGGTTGGACATGGCTGGGCTTTGAATAGCCTGAGACATTAGGTAATTTGAAGAAGCAAAGCATATCATTAATGATTGGTTCCTTTTTTTTTTTAATTTTTTATTATGTTATGTTAGTCACCATATAGTACATCATTAGTTTTTGATGTAATGTTCCATGATTCACTGTTTGCCTATAACACCCAGTGCTCCATGCAATATGTGCCCTCCTTAATTCTCATCACCAGGCTAGCCCATCCCCCCACCGCCCTCCCCTCTGAAACCTCAGTTTGTTTCCCAGAGTCCATAGTCTCTCGTGGTTCATTCCCCCTTCTGTTTATCCCCCTTCGTTAATGATTGGTTCTGAAGCTAGACTACATTAGGCCCCAAATCCCAGCTCTAGCATTTAACATCCTTTTTTTAAGATTTAATTTAATTTAATTTAAATTCAATTAGTTAACACATAGTATATTATTAGTTTCAGAGGTAGAGGTCAGTGATTCATCAGTTGTGTATAATACCCAGTGCTCATTACATCACATGCCCTCCTTAATGCTCATCACCCAGTTACCCCAGGCTCCCGCCCAGCCCCTTTGGCAACCCTTAGTTTGTTTCCTATAGTTAAGAGACTCTTATGGTTTGTCTGCCTCTCTGATTTTGTCTTATTTTATTTTTCCCACCCTTCCCCTATGATCCTCTGTTTTGTTTCTAAATTCCACTTAAATATGAGTGAAATCATATAATAATTGTCATTCTCTGATTGACTTATTTCGCTTAGCAAAATACCCTCTAGTTCTATCCACGTCGTTGCAAATGGTAAGATTTCATTTTTTTGATGGCTGAGTAGTATTTCATTGTGTGTGTGTGTGTGTGTGTGTGTGTGTGTGTGTGTATGTGTATGTATCACATCCTCTTTAACCATTCATCTATCGATGGACAACTGGGCTCTTTCCTTAGTTTGGCTATTGTGGATATTGCTGCTATAAACATTGGGGTGCAGGTGTCCCTTTGGATCACTACGTTTTTATCTTTTGGGTAAATATCTAGTAAGCTCTTAACATCTTTATAACCTAGGGCAAGCTACTTAAATTCTATGTCTCAGTTCCCTCTTTCTGAAGTGAGGATATTAAGTACTTCATAGGGTTGAAGTGAGTATTAAAGTGAATATTAAATGAGGTAATATTTCTAAAGCAAGTGCTCAATAACAGCTAGTTCTAATGCTAAATGGGAAGTCTGGTGGAATGTCCAGCAGGTATTTGGCTTTGTTATCTGGTACTCCAAAAAGAGATAATTAAAGGTAAATTTTAGATTTTGTAGTTGTGTTAGTTCCTTGTGGCTGTTGTTTAACTTGGATTTTAAAACAACAGAAATTGATTCTCTCACAGTTCTGGAGGTCATAAGTACAAAATCAGTACCAGTGAGCCAAAGTCATGATGTCGGCAGGCCATGCTCCTTTCAGAGACTCAAAGGGAGAGTCTATCTCTTGCCTCCTCCAGCTTCTGATGGCTGCAGAATTTCTTGTATTGTGACTTCATCATTCCAGTCTCTATCTCACATTATTTTTTTTCTCTACTATCTGTAAGAAATCTCCATCTTCCTCTTTCTAACAAAGACACTAGTGATGGCATTTAGCCCCCCCCCCATAATCCAGCATAATCTAGGATAATCTCCTCAAAACCATTATCTTAATCACACCCACAAAGATCCTTTTTCCAAATAAGGTAACATCTACGGGTTCCAGAAATTAGGACCTGATGTTTTTGGAGGCCATTATTCAGCTTACTACACTAGTTAATATATGGTACTGTAAGACATATGGGGAAAATGAATTGTGAGAAGAGAGATCTAAATATAAGACTCTAGGAATCATAAACATATACAGGGAAGCAAAGAAAGAGGAGCCACTACAGGGAAGTGAGTGAGGAGAGAGGAGCAATTAGAGAAGGAGACAGTTGGGGTAGGGGTGGGGGATTCTTTCCGTTTCCAAGGACAGTACATTTCAGAAAGGACAGCATGCCAGAAATGATTCAGAGAATCAGGGAAAGGGCTGAGAAGGAATCATTGGGTTTGACTCTTAGGAAAAAAAATATGCATAAATTTGGCCAAAGTGGATTTATTGGCATGGGGGAGAGAGAATCAAATTATGGTGGATTAAGGATAGAATCACTTACCTCTGTAATAAGACTTTGTATGTAGGTATAGGTGGAGGGGAAAATGGTGCAAACACACATCTTGAAAAGCTACTCCTCCACCTCTCTCTCAGTGGTATTTTCTTTGGATGCCTAACAACAAAAGCTCACAAAGGCCCTGAACTTGCCAAGGTGGACATGGCCCATGATTAGAAGGGGAAGGCACTGCCTCCTTCCCATGTAAATATGCTTGCTCTCCAGCTCGAGAGGTTGATGACAGAGGCTTATTCATCCTTAAAATTGCTCAGCTTACTCTCTCTCTAAGGTGTGAATGACTAAACTAGTCAAGTAGTGATTTTTTAATCATTATACTCTTTTGAAATATCGTCAGGAGAACTCTAAATATTAGTTTGAATTTTTTTCAAATATATAAACATTATTTAGTCATCCAGCAATCATTATAGATCATAATGTGCTAAGAATTGTATTGGGGATAATGTAAGACGTATTAGGGGTAATATAAGATTATTATAGTATTAATGGCTAACATCCCAATGCCTTGTATGTGACAGGAACTGATTTAAATGCTTTATATATCAACATATTTCAAAGTCTGATGAGAAAGGAGACACGAGAATGCTATTAGTATTATTGCCCTATTTTATAGAAGAGGGAACGGAGAGTCACATGGTTAGGAAGTATGAAATGTGAGGCAAGGCCTATTCTCTGAGCCACTATGACATACTTTTTTTTTTCAGCATCTGCAAGAAAACATCTCTAACACACTTATTTGGGGCAGAAGTATACAAATAAGCATTATTTCAAAGTGATATAACAAAAATAAACTTCTGGCTTTAAGAAAACCTGGTAATACTGAAAATCTTCATCTATTATTCATTTTCATATTTACTGATACCTACTATGTACTAGGCACTGTTGTAGAAACTGAATTTTCAAAAATAGACAAAAACCTTTGTCCTCATGTTCAAGTGAACTGGCTCCATCTTTCAATATCATGCAGTAATCAATACTGTCACCGTACTCCCAGAACTGAGTGAGATGAAGCCAGCTTTCCCTTAACTGCATATCAGAGAACAGCACTGGCTCATTAGAAGAAGAATTACAGTGCATGGTAGAAACTACCACCACCCGCTGCTGAAATCACCCTTCTGGGAGAAACTGTACTGTACTGAACCATGGTGAAAATAACACAGAAAAAAAGAAAAGAGAAAAGAAAAGAAAAAAGGAAGGAAGAGGGAGAGGAAGGGAGGAAGGAAGGAAAGATGATCATATATGGAAAATGTTTTCTTGCAGCTTACTGACGTTTCAAGCATCTAAACCAATAATCCAGGTTCAGAGAGGTACTATCTTCATAATATTGAGCAACTCATTCAACTATTCTGGGTATGTTTCCTGAGGACTGTATTTATTACCTGACATTTAAGATCATTTTCAGTCTACTGCCTATGACCCTAAGTAACAAATACTAGGAGTTAAGAGGAATCCCTAGAGCTCTTCATGTTCCGCTTCCCACCCACTCACAGGAAGGAACCTAGAGAAATTTCAAAACCTCAAGTACTCAGAATAAGATAGCCCACCCTTGGCCTCTACAGCAGTGAAAATGGAGCCCCAGAGCTCTGGAACCTTCTCTGTTTCACACCCTGTGATGCCCCCTTATCATTGGAACTCATTTGCTCTGTATCCCAAAAGAAAACTCATCCCTCATCTCCAGGCATGGTTGCCAAATAAAATGCAGGATGTTTGATGGAATTTAAGTAGTCGTCCTGCATTTTCATTTGCTGAGTTTGGCAATATAGCCAAGGTCTCTCAGTGCCTTAGGAGAAAAGACACCATATCCGGGAAGACTTCTCCTATCACCCAGCCTATGCTGAATTGCAGTTTCTCCTCCCTCAACAGTCCCTATCTTACTCCTGTATTAATTTTCTCCGTAGTATTTATCATCATCTGAAAAGTGATACATTTCATCTGATTACATTTTGTTTTTTATTCTCTGTTCTCCCCTCCTCCCACCAGGATAAAAATCCTACAAAACTATAGGTATTTATCTACTTTGTTTATGCTATCCAGTGCCTGCAGTATGCAGTGCCAGCCTAGCACAGAAAATATCTGTCAGTGAATTTGTAAATTGTCAATTCATTTGATGTCAAAAATGATATTGCTATTATAATAAACATCATAGGTAAATTGAATAATAATAACTAATCCTACAAATAGCTGGTATTTGACTACCATCTAGTTCAGAAAAAAAAATATTTTAAACAGAGAGAACTTGCTGAAGAAAACTTGTAAAAATATCTATTTATACATCAAGGAATCCCTTTAGTTGATCCCAAGAAAAGTATGGAGCATCTTTAATGGAACTATAAAGACACAGTTGTGATTTGTTCCACATTAAACATTTTTAAGCTGTTCCCCCATTTTGGGTTTTTGGTTTTTGTTTTTGGTAGACCTTGAGTCAGCAAAGCGGTGAGGAATGATGGGAGTGGCTGCATCCCCAAAGCTCTGTCTAAAGGACATCATTGGATTTAGTCAAGTTAGCTTTATGGAGCAAGTAAGTTCAGCATGGACTTCGGGCTATTTATTCATCACTTACTAATCCACCGAACACACCTTTACTGAGAGCTCATTGTGAGCGCTAAGACAACAGTTTCTGCTTCAGTGGAAATTATAGTTGATTTAATCCTGTTCTGCCACAGTTAACCCTAGGAGAAACTATAGTTCGGGTAAATATGGGTAGCTGTCTCACTTTGTTTACCTACATTGCCTTCACCTTTTAAAGTCACCAATATTATTGCTCCTTAGATACCAAAGATTTGTAGTATAGCCCTGCCATTCCTGCCTTAGCTTCTGGAAGTCAGAACCTACTCCTCAAGACACCATTACAGCCCTCCCCATGGCTCCCATCTCCAGGCCATTCCTCACAGCACCCCAAACCAAGATGCTCCTTTTATTGCCCTATTTTTCCTCTTTCTCATTTCATTCCTTCAGGATCAGATTGATTCTAAAAAGTCAACTACCACTTTAGAAATGGTACTAACTTCTCAGACTTCTAAATGAGAATAATAGCTAATATTGATCAGTTCTGGCACTTACTTTTTCTGTTCTATACACTTTACCTGAATTAATTCATTTCCCTCTAACTGTAACTTTATACGGTGAACACTCCTATCATTCTACATTTTGAAGATGAGGAAACAGGCACAAAAATTTTAAATAATTTGCCCACAGCTGTCTGCTGAGAAGTGGAAGGGTCAGGATACAAAGGCAGCTGGACTGGCTTATAGCGTCTACTCTCTCCATTGACTCTAACAAGTAGATCATGCATAGAATTTTAAGAGTTGATCAGCCAGAGGCAGTCTTCTGAATTTGTCCTCACCCCAAACAGGAACTACTTTGAGGAGGGGAATTTTGAACTAAGCATGAGGGGATGGGTAGCCTTCCTTGTGGGGAAAGACACTTTTAGTAAAAAGATATCAACACTGGTCAGTGTTGAATCTGGAGGTCCATTCATAAAGGAGTTCCATTCATAAAAGAGGCCCATTTCTTGAAAAGTTAGAAATGAGCAGCCTTTCAGGCTTCGGTGCCTTGGCTTGGCTCACCCTGTTCCTGTGCATGATCCACTGGGGCTTACTTACCTCAGGTGCTTTTTCACAGAAGTAACAGGATACTCCAAGACTAGGTTGTGGCTAGGTTGAAAAGTTATCAAGTTCAGCCAGAACTTGTGACTCGCCCACTCTAGTCAGAGGCCAAGTCCTTCAGAGAAATCCATTCCTGTCACATAAGGAGAAAAAGGCCTGAGCCAGTTGGCCAGTTATCCAGTGTTTTCTGAGCTACAAAACCCTTCAAGTGTGGGATGTCATGTCAGACTAGGCTACTAAGAATTAATACATGAATAAAACGGCCAGAATGAGTTTTTGGTTTTGACTTTTGTGCCTGTGCCTGTCTTCCAGAAGCTGTGTTGAATGTGTCAAAAGAAGCCTTTACTTGTGAACTCCTAATAAATGACTATAAGTGAATTGCAAGAATAGCTTCCACAGCATTCCTAAGCTTTTTGGCATCCCCTTCCCAATTCCTCCCATGGGCTCTGAGGCTGACTGGCTTAGATTCAGAAAGAACAGAGGTAACGTGACCCCTTCCTAGGACAAAGGGAGCAGTAGCTCCAGGTGCCCAAAATGGCAAAAATCTATACCCCACAGGAATGTAACAAGGATAGAGATAGGGTAAATTCAGTTATTATGACCAGATGCCAATCATCTTGCCTATTTAGCAAGGAGAGTTTTAACTTCAGGGATGGCTTTTCAGGTTTTGACCTTTTACACATAATTCTTTACTATTTACACTTTTGAACTGATATTTGATGTTTAACTTGGATAAGCAAGGTTGTAGGATACTAAAGTGTCTCACAGAGAGGTTTGTCTGTGTGCTTTGTCTTTCTGTTTGCAAATACCAGTCTCCATTTTCCATATATAAAGCAATTTAGGAGATTATTTGAAATATATTTTCCAGGACATCTGAGATGGCAAGAACCTTTCAGAAATCCCAGATATTCTATGAAAATGTACTTTATGTCCCAATGCACAGAACAGAATCCACCAGGCTGCCCAAAGCCACATCTTCTACACGCCCCTGTAGGATGCAGCTTGACTTCTCTAATGACTGGACTAAGGGCAGACAGGAAGACTGTTGAGGGGGTAATGAATGCTGGATCAGGCTTACAAGAATTCAAGGAGAGTAGAGGGGCCATGATTTCAGAGCTCCCTGAAAGTCCTTGTTTCTTTCCTTCCTTTTTTCCTGTTTTTTTCTTTTTTCCTTTCTTTCTTCCCTTCCCTTCCCCTTCCCCTTCCCCTTCCCTTCCCTTCCTTTCACTCTTACTAGTTGTTGTTGTGGAAAGAGTAAAAGATTTGAAATTTAGGTTAAAAATTCTGGCTTTGCAAAAGAAAAGAAAAAAAAATCCTGGCTTTGCCATTTCCTATTTGCTAGGGTCTTTCTTATATGTAAAATAGGAATGACATTCACCTCACAGGTTACTTGTGAGGATTATACAGAACATTATCTTGTTTATTCATAATCATATAATTTTAGAGCTCAAAAATATAGGGACCATCTAGCCAACTTCCTAATTTTACTGATAGAGAAATTAAGAGTCTTGACTGTAGTTATATAGCTAAGTAGTAGCAGATCTGGTACAAAAATTTGGGCTTCCTATTTTCCAGTTCAGGGCTCTTCCTTATTCTACTGTATTATTTTGTTTTATTTTTGTATCCTTTTACCAACCTTTCCCTATTTCTGCAACCCTGCCCCCAGCAACTGGCAACCACTTTTACTCTCTGTTGATTGAAGTTTGATTTTTTTTTTGATTCCACACATAAGTGATACCATGCAATATTTCTGTTGTCTTTCTCAGTCTGACTTGCTTCACTTAGTGTAATGCCCTCATGATCCATCCATGTTGTTGCAGATGGCAGGATTTCCTTCTTGTGGCTGAAACATTATTAAATTTGTTTACTAGTTCTAATAGTTTTTGGTGGAGTCTTTGGGGTTTTCTGTATATAATATGTTATCTGCTGATAGAGACAGTTTTACCTCTTCCTTTCTGATTTGAATGCCTTTTATATATTTTTCATGCCAATTTGTTCTGGCTAGGGTTTCCACTACTGTGTTGAATAGAAGTGGTGAGAATGGGCATCCTTGCATCATTTCTGATCTTAGAGGAAAAGCTTTCAGCTTTTCAGCATTGAGTATTGTGATACCTGTAGGTTTGTTATATATGGCCTTTATTATGTTAACGTACATTACATCTACACCCAGTTTGTAGATATTATACTGTATTCTAATAATAATGATTGTGAAGGCTCACTGTGTGTTGTATTAAGCCATTGATTTATGTTTTCCTATTTAATCTTTCCCAAAATCTTATTAGATATTTTCATATTTGTTTTATAGGTGAGGAACTTATATGGCCTATGGGCCTATGTATGTATGATCCAAAGTTCATACTATTAACCTGTACTTTAATAGAGTCATATTTTATAAATCAGATTATTTAAATAAATTGAGACCTAAAAGACTCCTGTTTAGTTTTGTTTCAGGTTCTTTGATGTGGCTGTCTCTTAAATTCACTAAGTGGTGGTTCATCTCTAAGACTAAATTGAGAACATTAGTAATCTATGCCACCTTTTGGTGTTTCTTGTTTACACAAGAAAAGAGAGTGAAGCAGAAAGTTCCACAGGCTAAAAAACTTTTCTTCTAAGTGAAAATCCTTTTGAAATGTACTAGAACCTATTTTTAGTTTCATGATTCACTTCAAGAGCCTTTGTTATTTAGAAAGCAAATGTTAGGAGCAGAGCTGAGTGTCTTCAGTGTGTGCAATAAAGTCAGCTGGTATCTGTGTGCTTTTCAAACACATGAATCTGACCACCATTCTGGAGGAAGTGGGAGATTTTTCACTGTATTCTGGTTGCTCCATAAAGAGGATAAAATGGCAGCTGAAATTAAGCAGTGCAGAATCCTGGTAATTTTTGCAAATAATACAGGCTTGTCTGTTTTGGCTTTTGCTTTTGTATATTATTGGTCTTACTGTTTTGTACTTTCTCCACTCCAACTGTCCACTTCAGTTAACTTATCATCAAATGATCTATTAATGAGGCACATGAAAAGATGCTTTCCACCCATAATCCAGGGGAACATACCGGATTTATATACTGATACTTTGAGGATATTTAATATTACATGCAAATTAAAATTAAATAATTGTTAATTATTCAATGATAAATAAACCAATTATAAATGAAAATAATAGTTTGTATTGATAAATTAATATCAAAGTACAAATCATCTGGGCAACTGAAACTCTAAAGGAGAGGTATAAATGGAACAATGCAAACTGAACATTTAAACTAACTACGTTGACAATTCCTATTCATATTTAAGAAAAAAACACACATCTAAAAATCAACATTCACTCATTGCCAGAACTCTATATTTAGTAGGGTCCTGAGGGCCAGTTACCTTTGTTTGACTACAGTTGAATGTTGATCTAATCTTCATGACATTTCATACTTTGGGTGTAGCTTCACCATCCTACAATCCCCTCTAAAGAGCAAATATAAGTTAATCACATTAAATAAATTATATCATAAAATAATTTTATGCTCATTACAAATTATCCATTATCCTCAAGCCAAAACTTAACACAAATCTTCATATTCACATCATATAAATTAATTGATGTTCAAAGCTCTTAATTTAATGAAGAAAAATTTAAGTACATTTGGAAAAAGGAAAGACTTTTTGCTAGTCAGTTTTGAACATGTACCTTTTAGATATTACTAGGAACATACTCCTAATAACTATAAATAAACTAAAAAATAAAAACTAGAAGTACATATTCTGTGTTGTGTAGGTGTGTGACCACCAGACTGGATTTGTAATTGTTTCCTTAGCATGTGGACAACTTTTTAAAGACTTGAATGACAGTTCATATTTTAAATTACATTTTCCCTTAATCATGGCTGTTTGTTTACCTTTAAGATTTGAAGGTCTCTTTAGAAGAATTCTAATCTACGGGTGCCTGGGTGGCAGAGTCAGTTGGGCATCTGACTTGGTTTCCGCTCAGGTCGTAGTCTCAGAGTCCTGGGATCGAGCCCTGAGTCAGGCTGAGCATGGAGTCTGCTTGGGACTCTCTTTGCCCCTCCTTTTGCCCCCCCCCCAAAGTAAATAAATAAATCTTTAAAAAAAGAAGAAGAAGAATTCTAATCTATTTCAAATCCAGCACTTTATTTAAACTACAGGAATAGCTCTTTAAATATGAAGAAGCAGATTTCATGACATAGCTTATGCTGATAACAAGCTGTAGAAGATTGTATTTTCCATGAAGGCAGCAACAGTAGCCCCCATCCCACACATTCTGTTATAGTGTGCCCTTCCTCTTGAATCTCTGCTGGTTTATGATTTCCTGGTAACTAACAGAATGCAGTAAAAGTGATGCATGTGATTTCCAAAGATAAGTCAAAAAAGCCAGTGCACTTTGTACCTTGCACACCGGAAAGCTTGCTTTTAGAGCCTTCAGCTGCCATACAGAAATTTCAAGTATCCTGAGACCACCATACTGGGAGGAAGGCCTAGCAACATGAAGAGACCACCTGCAGATGCTCCAGTCAGTTGCCCAGCAGAGATGCCAGTCAACAGCCAGCATCAACCACTGTGTATGTAAGTGAAGAACATCTTCAGGTCAATGATGTCCAGTAAGAACATAATATGAACTACATACATAATTTTAAATTTTCTATTAGCTGCATTAAAAAATTAAAAAGAAACAAGTGAAATTAATGTTAATATATCTTATTTTACCCAATATACCAAAATATTATTTCAATATATAATCAATATATAAATTATTAATGATAGTTTAAATTCTTTTTTTCATACTAAGTCTTTGAAATAGTGTGTGTGTGTGTGTGTGTGTGTGTGTGTGTGTGTTTCACTTAGAGCACAACTCAATTCAGGCTATATATATCTCATGTATTCAACAGCCATATGTGATTACCACCTACTATATTGGACAGCACAGCACTAGGTGATTCCAGCCTCCTACAATCATGTTCCTTTGACTTCCTGTCAGCCATGGAGTCTTCCCACCTGCACGCTAGATAATGTAGGGGCCTCTCCATAGCCCTGACTCATAAGATACATATTTTAAGTTGCTAAGTTTTGGGGGTAATACGGTAAGCCCTGAGAGTGGAACATAGGTACCCTAAGAATTTAGATTGTGAGGACAGATGTGTTTTTACCCTCTATTCGAGCTTAATTATTTTAAAGAAAGGTTAAACCATAGAATCTTAGATACCCCAAGAAAAGCCTGTAATGAGCATTTACTTCAACCTCTTACCCAGTGCCAAAACCATGATTAAATCATCCACACCAGAAGGTCTGTTCATCTTTCCTTGATTATTTACAAGTTATATCTTACAGGAAAATGTGCTGAATTTTTGAGCAACTTTTTTGTTTTTTGAAAATTTTCTTTATGTTGAATAAAAGTTACTTCGATAATTTCTCTTCAGCAGTTGTATTCTGGCCTCTGAGGCTGCATATCTAATCTTCCTGATGTAACAGATGCTTGGAGTTTTTGATATACAATGAATGTAGTTTCCCTGCACCTATTCACTCCACCCTCTATGATCACTACCACCACCAATATTCCTTTTTCCAGCCTGAGCACCCCAGATTCCTTCAGTTGCTTCTGGAAAGGCATGTTTTTCAAAACTTTAGCCACTATAATGAATTACTGGCAACTGTCTACTTTATGACTTTTCATAAATCCCAAACCTTACAATATATTAACTCACAATAGAATATATGCTTCAGATATGGCCTAACCAATACACAGTTCAATAAGACTTCTTAGTCTTGTTCTACGTGATATATTTTCATGAAGGTAAATTAAAATTGTTATTCTTGAATGGTATTTTAGGAAGACAAAGTTCACTCTGTCTGAACTCACTTAATCCTTAACTGCATGAAGCACCTTAATATATTTTAGGAGTAGCCCGGGACTTAAAATCAGAAGACCTGACCTTGAGTTCAGCCGGCAACTTATTAGATGTGTGACTTTGAGCAAATTGTTTATCCTATTTCACAGTTCATTTATTTAAAGGCGATATGTAAGAATAGGAATTTTTTGCTAGGTATTGAATAGAATAAATATGTGTAAATGATCTGTAATCTATAAAATCTATATATACATAAGATCCTTTTATTATTAATATCAACCTAAGAATAGGACTTGATGCTTATTTCCATTAAACTTTATCTTTCTGGTTTTGGCTCACCATCATAGCTCATGGAGAACTTTCTTTAAAATGTTACTCAGTCTGGTGAAATAATTCAATAAACATACACCAAGCATTTATGTCAGAGTCTTTTAATCAAAAAGAGTAATTTGATTTAAGACTTAAGATACTGTTCTTTGTACCTGCTGATCCAGAATCCTGTCCAGAGCAGTGATAGCAGCAGTAGTAGCAGCAGGTAGACCTAACTCCACTTTAGGGGCTGGTATAAGGAGGCCACCTGTATGGTTTCCTGTTTTATTCCGAAGCTCCTGAAGTCAAAGCAAGCCAAGCACCTAGCAGAATAGAAGAGCCTTTTTAATTAGTGGAGATACTGGATCGAAAGACTCTGGGACTCAGACTGGTACAGGGCAGTAGACAGGTAGGGGTCAGGAGCTTATTCATGGAGGGGACTCCATTCCTTTGCAAAGCCTCTGGTGGCACCAAACAGAGGAACAAGCTGCAACATTTGGGCTTATCATACCAGTACAAATACACCCCACTGAAAACAAAACCAAGAGAGAAGCACATTTTTCATGCTCTTTTACTTTATTTTTTTCTATCTCATATAATGACATCTTTATTAAAGTATACCAACCTTAAATCTAAATTCGCTGAAAATGGTGTGTCAGAAAGTGGCAAGGTATTTTTCTGATATGTTATGACAAAGATATATTACTGATTTCCTCTTGTGGATAAGTCATGATACTTGGAAGGATCTTATGTATCAGCTAGTAGTATACACAAATTTTACGGGAGAGGGATAGAGCTTCAGTGGACTACTTAAGATTCATAGCAGATTAGCAGCTGCACAGACTACAATTTTCTGCCTAATGAATTTCCTCTGTGCCCTACCGATTAAGCAATTAAGGAGTTAAGCAGCTGAGAAAATCATACACACACACACACATATGCATATACACATTAAGTTGAGAGTGTGAGAGGAACTGGGACTGACACTTCTAATCTGATTCATGGCAATTTCCCTTCATAAATGGGAACTGGATGGACCACTTTTGTGTTTCTGTGTTGGGATTTTTTGTTTGTTTGTTTGGTTTTGGGTTTTTGTTTTGTTTTGTTTTGTTTTTTAGCTGCAATGAACGGAATGAAATTATTTAATGGATCCACGGTGGTACAGCCCCAGTCTTAGTTTCATGTAGTGTCCTAAAATTCTATCAGTATCTACAGAAATATGGGATCTTACATGACTCTCTTCCAACAGTGGGATTGAAAATAGAATTAACAGGGCGCCTGGGTGGCTCAATTGGTTAAGTGTCTAACTCTTTATTTCATCTCAGGTCGTGATCTGAGGGTTGTGAGATCAAGTCCTGCATTGGGCTCTGAGCTGGGCATGAAGTCTGTTTAAGATTTTTTTTCTCTCCCTCTCCCTTTGCCCCTCCCCCACAACTCGCATGTGCTCTCTTTCTCTAAAAAGAGAAAGAAAGAGAAAGAGAAAGAAGGAAAGAGAAAGAGAAAGGAAGAAAAGAAAAAAGAAAAGAGAAAAGAAAGAATAGAATTAACAGAGGAAAATAGGAGGCAATCGTGGGGTGTTTTCCAGAACAGGGGTGATCTTTAAGGAAGTGAGAGTAATGCATTTCTGTAGAGAAAGGAGGATAAAATGTGAAGTAAACAGTATCTAAAAATGTAAACGTGGAAACAAAAGGGAGATGACAGGCAAATAGTCTTATCTCTAGCAAGGGATGGATGTATAGGAAACTAGTAGAATGGGGTGTGAAAAGGTGTTGTTGGTATAATGTCTTGACACTATCTGGACGTGCTAATGTGACCAAGTCCCTCTACTGCTTCTTACGCAGAGCAATAAATAATTCCAGGGTGAAAACAATTTGGGGACACTTTGTAGTATCTTTTGGAGCGGGTTTCAAAGAAATGCACACCTCCCAAACATGGAGTTGATTAGGACTAATTAACACCAGCTTTATTATACAAAATGAGAGAAGAGTGCTCACATTTCACTGTTTTTAATCTAAATCACTCTGTAAAATCAAAGCAGTACTTAATTTGAATTACCCTGTCAGGAAATATATATGCTGTGCATTTATTAGCATTTCACGGTTTACCAAGTACATTCACATATATTGTTTCATTTGGCTCTCTAATCAACTGTATGAGGTTAGGCTGCTATTAGTCACGTCTCATAGACAAAGCTGAGTCTTGAGAAGTTCAGTGAATTGCTCAAGATGACCCAGCATGTAAGTCAGTGCTGGAGATCAGATCCAGTTCTAATTCTAAGTTAAGTTCTCTTTCAGCTGAACTATTATAGGGAATAATAATGGGCCTGTCCTTGGGTCGATCACCTGTGGAACAATCTTTCTGACAGAAGAATGTTTAGGTGGTGGAGACATTCCCTACCCACTCCAAAGAGTTAAGCATTAGACCAGAGCCTTCTTTGAAGGACACTTTTTAATCTCTCAGAGTGCTTCCATGGCAAACTTTGCCATAAACATTAAACATCAATGGGTCATATGCTTGCAAAGTTTATGTATATAGGAATTTGGAATTTCTATGATTCTGTAAGTGGATTGAAATGGAAACGAAGCATTGACAGGCATTTTAATCTTTACATTTTCTGTAGGAAAGTTTTGGTATTCACTTTTTTATTAGCTTTTCTCGAATAATCTCACCTTTTCATTTAATCTTCAGAAATTTCTCGGTTGCCTACAGTTTCATGGTTTTACGTTTTCTGAGCCAGAGACATTAAAATATCCACCGATGCTTTATACTTTAGTGCTTTAGTTTCAGTTTCACTTTTAGTAAATTGGTAATATTTTTAAGTATATATTAGAGCTATTTTGTCTACTTCTGTGTCAGTGCAATTTTGTTCTTGTTTTTACTTTATGTGAGATTTTTTTTGCTTTGTCTACTTACACATCCTTGTTTATTTTTTAGTGCTTTTTAATCCATTGTTACTTTCTTGTCCAGTGGCTATTAGTATTTTGCCTTTTTAAAAAAATCACTGTCCATTTTAAATAGATTCTTAAAAAGAAATTCATATATTTGTTTTTCCTGATATTTCACTAAATGAAGAGTGCTCTGTCACCTATCTAACCTACTCAGTTACCAAGGTTGCTTTCTCATTATGTCCCCAAAGCAGGTTTTCCTCAGGGCTTCATATTACCTCAGAGAATCAGAAATGACTAGATAGAAAACTTATCAGGAAAAGAAAATGGTCATTACATAACTCCTTTTAAAGCATCAATAAATTGCATCATTGGCAGTATAAGAAAATTGATGTTGATAATGACATTATAACAAAATGGTAATATTGCCATTTGATTGACACTACTACTAGACAGTCATAAGTAGTAGTATCAGTCCTGGAAACTGATTCTCAGGTTGAATCTGGAAATAAAAATCTAAAATTTTTTATTTTTTATTTTCTTAATTCTCAGGCTGATATTTAAAGAAACATTGTAAGACAAATTTGGCTATTTGACAGTAGTAGCACCGTAGTTCTAGATCATATAGTTCCCCTTAGAGAAATATGATGCTTTGAGGACAAAACTTTGACACAGAGCTTAGCTATTTAAGGTGTATGATATCCTACATTTGGAGAGCATATTTTAGTTTACAAATATTGCTTTGATACTGGCAGCAACCTTAAGAGCTTTGCAAAGAGCACACACTATTAATCCCAATTTAGACCTGAAGCAAGTAGAGGTCAAAGGGTCTGAACAACTCACCAAAGTACAGACAGTTAATTAGAGGAAGATCCAGGTCTCTGGATTCCTAGTCCATGTTATTTCTATTTGGGTTGAACCACTGTTGCTGATCCTAGAACATTTTTGTTCCCATCAAAAGTGTAAATTTATATGGTTTCTCAAGCGAGCTTCCTACAGTGGATGTTAGTTTTAGTTGGTTTTTTATTGGGGGAGGGGATGAAGTAGGAGGAAATAGTTTTGAATTTTGTATAGTTGCTAATTAGTTTGAAAATATTGAGCAAACATGTAACTTTAATTTCATGTATTCTTTCCTCCTACAAAGAGGAGTTCAGTTAATTGTGATAATTATTAAATCTGAGAAGTAACAAATGGTGTTGGAAAAACTGGACAGTTAAATGCAAAAGAAGGAAACTAGACCACTTTCTTACACCATACACAAAAATAAATTCAAAATAGATTAAAGACCTAAATGTGAGACCTGAAGCCGTAAAAATCCTAGAGAACACAGGCAGTAACCTCTTTGACATCAGCCATAGCAACTTCTTCTAGATATGTCTCCTGAGGCAAGGGAAATAAATGCAAGAATAAATTGTTGGGACTACATCAAAATAAAAAGCTTCTGCACAGTGAAGGAAATAGTCAACAAAACTAAAAGGCAACCTGTGGAATGGGAGAAGATATTTGCAAATGACATAGCTGATAAAGAGTTAGTATCCAAAATCTATTAAGAACTTCTAAAACTCAACACCCAAATAATGAGTAATTCAATTAAAAAATAGGCAGAAGACATAAACAGACATTTTTTTCAAAAAAGACATACAGATGGCCACCAGGCACATGAAAAGATACTCAGCGTCACTCGTCATCAGGGAAATACAGATCAAAAGTACAATGAGATATCACCTTACACCTGTCAGAATGGCTAAAATCAACAATATAAGAAACAACAGGAGTTGGTGAGGATGAGGAGAAAGGGGAACCCACTTGTACTGTTGGTGGGAATGCAGACTGGTAGAGCCAATATGGAAAACAGTATGGAGGTTCCTCAAAAAGTTAAAAATAGAACTACTCTATAATCCAGCAATTGCAGTCCTAGGTATTTACCCAAAGAATACAAAAATACTGATTTGAAGGGATACATGTACCTTGATATTTATGTTTATAGCAGCATTATTTATAATAGCCAAATTATGGAAACAGCTCATGTCCATCAACTGAGGAGTGGATAAAGAAGATAGGTACTTATCTCCACAGTGGAATATTGTTCAGCCATAAAAAAGAATGAAATCTTGCCTTTTGCAGTGGCATGGGTGGAGCTCTAGAGTATTATGCTAAGTGAAATAAGTCACTCAGAGAAAAACAAATACCATATGAATTTACTCATATGTGGAATTTAAGAAACAAAACAAATGAGCAAAGGGGAAAAAAGAAAGAGAGAAAGGCAAACCAGGAGTCAGACTCTTAACTATAGAAAACAAACTGATGATTACCAGAGGGGAAGTAGGGGGATGGGTTAAATAGGTGATGGGGATTAAGGAGGGCACTTGCTGTGATGAGCACAGAGTGTTGTATGAAAGCGTTGAATCACTGTATTGTATAACTGAAACTAATATTACACTGTGTTAACTAACTGGAATTTAAAACTTAAAAAAAAAAAAAAGCCTGAGAAGTAACAATTTCCATAAGTAAGGTCTGGATGGTTACACTATATATGCTGTGTTTAGCTATACAGTAATACAGATTAAAGTGTCTTAATGGAAGTTCAACCCCAAGAAGATTCGACAACACCTTTCTGAACCACATATCCCCAACTATGTCCAGCTATCCATCTTTCAGAATGTCAACAGGTCTGTACCTCTCCAGAAAAAATCAGAGAAGCAATTTATTCATCATTTCTAGATAGAGTCAATTTGAAATGTGATTATGAGGAAGTAAAAGCATCAATTTTGTGGTCAAACTTCATTATCAAAGCAGTCCATGCTGTGCTAGAAAATTTCAAAACTTATAAACCTTTGGTGTTTAACAAATAGGTATGAGGAAGATACATTATCAACCTATGTTACCAAATGAAATATTTAATCCAGATACCCACTTGCACTCCTATATTCCTGAAGCCAGTTTATTTCTTTTTATATTTGAGATTCTGCCTTCTTCTTGACTCTATCTCTGATTGATTGCTTTTAAATTTTAGTAGTAATCATGGAAAATGATTACAGTAAAAATGGAAAGTCAATCAACTTTGAGAAGGAGATTGTGGGAAGAGTTCTAACCTGGGAAATTGTCCCCATCCAATCAGGAAATAGAGACTCTTGATCTAAGGGGGTGCTAGCTCCCAATCAGCTGACAGAGATTTTGTTGCTCTATTGCTTGAGACTCTCCCCTTGCAGTGCCTTCTCTCTAGCCCATCCGCCATCTCTGTCTTCAGAGAGCAAGTTTTATAAAACACTCTGGCCTGCATGGAGCAGCAGAGAAGCCATTCCTCTTTAATCAATTATTTAGTGTGCCATGCTCCCTGACCAGCAGAATCCACATACTCTCCATTCTCTTAATGCCAGAAATATGTCTTTATTTGTAAACAGCATGTTCCAGGAAGCTTCATACACCTGCCATCAATAAAGCACCACTCAGTACCTTGGAAGCTGGTGACTCAATGATGTTTGTTCTGTTTCTTTTATTGCTCTTTATGGAGGACTATTGTACAAAGAAAATTAAAGCCTTAAAAAGCAAAATAGTCAGTTCTGCCAATACTGCATTGATAAAAACTGCGCTACTGATCTCTGTTTGCCTCACAGTTCACCCAGGATTCTTACCTAGTTAGTCTCAGTGGAAACTCTCTGATTTGGTGTTTTGAGGAACAAATTGTGCCGTATAGCCAGAGCAGGCAGAACATTATTAACAGTTAAGAGTGAGGGCTTTGAAGTAGACACCCTGCATTTGGATGCTAATAGCACAATTTACTGTGGCCCCCGGCAAGTTCCCTAACATCTGTGCCTCAAATTCCCCATCTATAAATGGAGATAGTAATAGTATCTACTTAATAGGTATGGTATGAGGATTCTATAGA
Organism: Ursus americanus; assembly: GCF_024610735.1. Lineage (NCBI taxonomy): Eukaryota > Metazoa > Chordata > Mammalia > Carnivora > Ursidae > Ursus > Ursus americanus. The sequence continues at coordinate 3,345,738 of NC_142155.1, read as the reverse complement.
TTAGTAAATGCCAAGCTCTTAAATAGTGAATAGCACATGGACCTGTCACTGTTATCATTTCAGATGCCCGACTATCCCAGTGTTAATATATTCATCTTCAGAGAGGTAACACCTTTGTGTAAGCATACTCATAGTGGACTCTCATGGGTGATGGCCACAGAGGTTATAAATCAAAGGTCATCTCAGGTTTTCATTTAGTGTGAGAAGCACAATGTGCTGAGAGCTCTATTCTGGAGGTGAAAAGACCCAGATTTTAGTCTATGTTTGCTATTAACTCAGGGAGGTTACTTTCTTCTGTCCCAGCTTTTTGAACTATAAAAGTAAGGAAATTTTTCCAAGTCCTATCCAGACTTACTATGCTACAATTACTTGACCTTTGAGGGGGAAAGAGAAAACCCACATGGTTGTATAAACTGGAAATAATTTATTCAGTGAACGTTCGCATGGAGTTATGAGTCTGGAGAATGGTGCCCTCTTGGAGTTTACATTCTAGAGAAGGGAATTCATCACTCATTAATAGACTAACAGATAACAAGAAAATTCCAGGCTGTGCTATCAGGAAAGTAACACATGCTGAAGGGACATGGAGGGAAGGTTACATTAGTTTCAGTGGCAAGGAAAGTTGTCTTTGAGCTGTCTTAATTTAAGTCGAGAGCTGAAGGGTGAGAAGTCAGCCATGTAAAGACTAGTGGAAGAGAATTCCAAGCAGAGGGAACAATGGTTCAAGTCGTAAGGCAGGATCTCATGTGGAATATTTGGGAACAAGGGGAAAACAAAGAACATGGGAGAGAGTGGAAAGAGATGAGGCCCCAAAACAGGGCAGAATCCTGTAATCTTCGTAGTCATATAAAGAGTTAAGGTTTTATCCTAAATGTGGTGGGAGTCATTGGGCTATTTTAAACAGGGGGGATTGATGACTCATTCTGTTTTATAGTTTATAGTATGTATTTTAAAATGAAGACTGGTTCTAGAAACCTCATTGAAAGAGGCAGTTAAAATTTCCTGACCAGAGGAATGAATTGGTCACTTACTAATTCATTTGGTTCTGAGTTCTTATCTCAATTTAGGTCTTCATCATTAGAACATTTGGGAAGGTCATATGATTCACAGTTGACTCCTTTAGTATTGGAAAAATAAGAATCAAAATATTTTCTCACCCTGAGTTTGGAGGTGTAATAAAAATTGAGGTTATAGCTGTGAAAACCTTTTGGGTTTCTTTAAGGACAATGTGTCCTACACATTTCTGATTCAGTATTATGAAGTGTTCCATATTCCTATGGGAAATGGGGGGAAAGTCAAGGAAGGGACATAGAGTGGACATCTGCATTAACAAGTCATTAAAAATATAGACTCAGGAGTCAAACTACCAAGTTAGTATCTCTGCAATCCTGAGAAAATTACATAACCCTATTTGTAAAATGGAAAAATAATTATGATAATAATACCTAACTCATAAATATTGTGACTATTAAATAAAGCCCATATAAAGTGCTTAGAATAGTACCTTGTACTTATTAAGTGCCCAGTTAATAACTACTAGTCCCTTTGGGCCCTCCAGCTTGCCCACTCCATTCCTATTTTGGGGGACTCCCATAGTATTGTGTTTATGGATGCCCTGCCATCCACTGTGGAAGCTGGGGACGTGGTTTCTTTCTTTCCCACCTCTGGAAGCCAAATACATATGACCTAATCTAGATCAGAATTAATATGGTACAAGGATGACAGCATTACTAGATTTTATTCACATTTAGGTTGTTGTTGCTAAATGAGAGGTTTTCTGCTCTCCTCCATCACCACCATCACTCCTGCTGTCTCAAGGTGCTTGTTACTTACCTATATTTTCCAAGTTCAGTCCTCCAGCCTTCCATTGATACCATGAACTCCATGAATATCCAACCAATTTGTTCCTCTTGGTTTTAGATAGCTAGGATCAGTGTTAATTGCAAACAAACCACTCCTAATTAATACAGGCTGGAGTCTTCCATCTGGCTCTCCTTCCAGTGTCTTTCTTCCACCCCCTGGATTACATCTTTTAACATGGTTGAATTGGCGGATAACAGCTAGTGATACTACCAGAGCTGCCCAGTCTTTCCAGCTAATGATATTCCCAGAGCTGCCCAGAATGCTATATGGTAGAAAGTTTTCTTTTCATTAAGGAATCCCCCCTCCTCCAAGAAATAGAAAGAGAGATCACTTCCACTTTCATATTCCTTCCACACATAGTTTGGATATAACGATAGCACTGACCACACTTTGTTTTGTATTAGAATTATTTGAGTATGTTCTGTTTCTCCTCTGGATTGTTAGCACTTAGCAGTAGTTACTCATTACTTACTTTTAAATTAATATTTAATATACATTTAATCATTAATCATCTTTAAGAATTTAAATACTGTACATAATACCTAAGGCTCCCTTTGACAATTAGTTTTAATCCTGGTCCCCTTCACTACCCTAGGCTAACCAGAGTCATCAGGTTGATGTAGGGCCATCAGGGATGGCTGCCAGACTGTCACCAAATAACTTGTCTCCAGTGGGAATAGCACTCCTGCCACGTGCAGGAGGAGGACCTACTTTGGAAGGTATTCTTCCAGGGTTGTTTCCTCTGCATCTAATGATTATGGAGAAAATATATAGTATTGTGTGTGTTTACATAGAGTACTGTACTGGATGTATCACTTTGTGTAGTTTTTCTCCAACACCAAAGGTCTTAGACACCTTTCCACTTACAAATCTACCTCACTCTTTACAAATAATGGATGATTTTCCATTGTATGGGTATCTCATAGTTTATTTTGCCAGTCTCTTGTTGATAGATGCCTATTATAGACAGTACTTCAGTGAACATACTGGTACACGTCCCCTTGGGTTCAAGTATACGTTCTAAGCTACATAAGAATCACTGGCTTTCCCATTCATATTGTGTCCCCATCACATTGTCCAGCACAAAATCTGACTTGCAGTGAACCCTCAGTAGAAATTTTTTTAGACTGATTTGAACCATCTCAGATCACACCACCTCTTCTAGCTCCTGTTCCCCAAATGGGAATCCAGTTCAGAGACAGTGAGCTGAGACCCACACTGCCTGTGCTGAGAACAGAGGAACCTCCTCAATTCTAGAGAAATCTGAGAAGGTTTTTTTTTTACTACAGGACAATATTAACTTTGTTTTCAAAAGACCCTTTTGAAACAGACAGAAAAAAAAATTTAAATGAGCCTCGAAAAGGTACTTCCATGGAAGCAAGCAGAGTCATTTCTTTTTATAGCAACCAAACTTGTCAACATGTCTTTTTCTACAGCCCAAATGCCTACTATTTGCAGATGAAAAAATTTGTCTCCTTCATGAACAGTAAATGATATTTATGTAATGCCCATCTGCTCCACAACTTCCATACACTTCATGTGACTTCATTTATTCACAACAGAGGTATGTTAATAGCAAATGCTGAGTGATGAATTATTTCTCACGGGAAAGATAGTTAATTTCACTGACCTACCCCCACCCCATGTGTCACGATTCAATGCATCACCCTGTATGAGGAAGCAGACCTGTGGAGAGGAAGCCACAAAAAAGACAAATCAATGCAAAGCTCTGTGATCCAAAGCTAAGGTCATTTTTAATGGAATAAAAGGGCACTCCAGGGCTTTAGTTATTATACCACAATCACATGCAACTATGCCCTCAACTGTAATTAGAGCACAATAATACCATCCTAGGAATTTTTTTTAAGTGGCAATGAAAGCTGGGAAAGGGATGAAAAAGGACTACTTGTCAAGTAAGTACCAAGATTAAAAAAAAAAAAAAAGTAAATGTAACATTGATGGAAACAATCCATTGTGTTTCTTTTATTGTAGTGTCTTTTACTTTGCCCCCTCTGCTAGTCACTGGATGCAAAGTATCCTTCCCTTAAATAATGTTGCCATTAATGAGCATATTATTGCAGAGTTTCAGTTAGCAATCATGAGGTCATTCCTTATTTTCAAGGTTATATATTTTGTGAACTTTCTGATGGTAGGAATCATATCATGCATTTCTTTGGAGCAGCAACAGAGATATTGATGGGAACTGGATCCCTAAGTATCAATGTACCATTTCTGAGAGCATATGAGAACAATGTATGCAAAAAGCTCTCTTAACTGCTTCAGGCCCTGGTGGTTTTCTAATTCTGCTATGATGTGTATCCTTCATTAAGCATCTTTTCTTGAAATGATTTGAGTCTGTTTGTTTTCCTTGTATCCCAAAGTCCCCAAACTAAAGAGTAGTAAAGTGTCGACACTTTACACGTATTACAACCTATCAGAGAGTAAGCAAATACATTCCTTGGACTGTAGGGCCTTTTCATGAATACAGCTTCTGTATATAAGCAGGGAACCATGTTTTCATCTTCCATTCCAAGTTACTTGTTTTAGTTCATATTTCTTAAGCTAAATGCAGCGGAGGCTACAAGACAGAAGAGCATACACAGAAAGATACTTCTCATAAGTAATCTTATTCCACTTGGCCTCTGTCTGGTAAGCAATGCTACTCCTGATGTGACTATCTGAAAGGTTCCCATTGAGCCAGACCATAGAGTTCTCAGAAATCACATACTCTGTTTCTTCACATGGAATTATGATTCCCCTCAGGTGGTAATGAGTAGATTAACTGAAGCATTTTGGGATATGTTATTCTGATTTCCTTTCTAAATTATAATTGGTTTTTTTTGCTGGAGGAGAGGAGGAGAAAAATGTTGGACATAATTCAGGTTAAAAGGGACTAGAGAAGAGAGATCACAATGAAAAGAGAGAAAAGAGTATGTGGAAACAGGTATGAGTTAAACATTCCCTCTTTGGGGCAAAACAAGGAAATAGGTAAAGGAAAAAAGATTTTCACTAAGTTTAAGGAAATGGTATTTTAATTTTTACTTCTGTTTGCATAATACAGTCAGAATTCAATTATCAGCTCTGTTTTTTCATTAAAAGTGTAAATTACTAAATCACAAATAGAATGCTTTGTATAGTTCTATGGCAATAAATTTGACAATCTTAAGGAAAATGGATTATTTCTAAGACAATATGTATAAACAAAACAGCAAGGTGGACTAAAGAGATTGGAAATTCCATGAAACAAATAATTATATAGGAAATGAAAAGAGGTATCAAAGAAGTACTCTCTCCTTGCCCAAGGTACCCAACCCAGTTAGATGTATGAGTAGATTCCCCACCCCAAAATATTCCCTAAACAAATAATTTTCATGTTGCATAAATGGTTTCAGGGTAGAGAATGAAGGAAAGCATTATAGCTTATTTATATACAATTAGCAAAACCTCGGGGCACCTGGGTAGCTTAGTCCATTAAATGTCTAACTTCAGCTCAGGTCATGATTTCAGAGTTCTGGGATCCAGCCCTATGTTGGGCTCTGCACTCAGTGGGGAATCTGCTCGTCTCCCTCTCCCTCTTCCACTCCCCCTGCTTGCATGTGCATGCGTTCTCTCTCTCTCTCTCTCAAATAAATAAATCTTTTAAAAAATTAGCAAAACCTCACTGTAACACAATTTCACATATGAATTAATGAAAAGATAAAAATATTAGCATTACATGTCAAAATATAATAATAGGGGTGCCTGAGTTGTGCATTCGGTTAATTGTCTGACTCTTAGTTTTGGGTCAGGTTATGATTTCAGGGTCATGAGATCGAGCCACATGTTGGGTTCTGCACTCAGCATGGAGTCTGTTTGAGATTCTCTTTCCTCTTCCCTCTGCTCCTCATGCTGTGCTCTCTCTCTCTCTAAAATAAATAAATAAATCTTTAAAAAATAACAATATCCCACTATGTATTATCTAAATGCAAGGAAGGCTTAATATTAGGACATTGGTTCATATAAATACGATTAATTTATAATATGTTACTTCTCTTAAAATTATTCTAGATGTGATTGCCAGTGCATTCAGAACATGTGAAATAGGAGATATAAATATTAGAAAAGTGAAGATTAAATTATCAGTATTTACATATGGTATGATTATTTTACCTCCTTGGAAAACTCAAATGAAGTGGCTTTAAAAAATGTTATAACTAATAACAAAATTCGGTAAGGTGACTTGTTATAAATTTAACACATTTCCGCATATTCTAATGATAGAGAACATAATGTGAAACATGATCCATTCATCATAACACCCCAAATAAAATAATCTGGTGTGAACTCAGCAAATAATATGCAATACTTCTTTTACTGAGAGACTAAATGGAATTTTCCATATTGAAAAGAAGTTAGTCATTTCCAAATCTAAACATTTTGTTCACTATAATAGAAGTCCCTATATGACAATGTGCTTTTTTGATACTTAATCAAGTAATGATGGTGAATCTAATTTATAGATTACCAAAGGTATCACAAATCCAATATTGAATAAAATGTTATTATACTGGTACAGGAAGAGAACAAGAGACCAATGAAAGAGAGTAATAAATTTAAAAATAAACATAAGAATTTGGCATATAATAAAGGTAGCACTTTAAATCAACGGGGAAAGACAAAATATTTTATTAATGGTGTTGGACCTCTGACTAAACTTAGAAAACAATAAAAATAGTTCTTTACCTCACCTATTTTCTTAATTTGAAATAAATTCCAGATGGTGGATATTAAAAGGAAAAGAAAACATAAAACATAAAATCACTACACAAAACACTGATAAATCATTATATAATCTTTATGTGAGGAAAGCCTTTCAAAGCATAATATTCAGTACAAAAACCATAAAGGAAGAAAGGGTGTTATAGTTCTTATTTAACAGCTTGAAAGACATGTGTGTCAACCTTTTTAAAAAGGTTAAAAGACAAACCACAAGCTATGAAAATATTTGGAACATAAATGGCAATATGACTTCCCTTTATATGTATAAATTCACTCACATAAATATTTGGAATCAGTAAGAAAAATTCTCATACAAAAGCAGGCAAAACACATACATAGGAAATTCACAAAGAAATGCAAATATTCAATAGAAATGCTCTCCTTGTAAGTAATCAAAATGCAAGTTAAAACAAGATATCAATTTTGTACTTTTGGGTTGACAGCAGTTAAAAAGGATAATACCCATGTAATTGTGAAATTGAAGACTGGATCTGCTCACATAATTCTAGTGGGAATGATTGGAAAGTAGCATAACTTTTCCTGATAACAAAATATGTATTAAAAGAATTTAAAAATTCCATATCCCCTGGGCACAGCAATTCTAATTTTTTAAAAGTTTATTTGAGAGAGTGCGCACACACATGCACAGATGGGGGGAGGGGCGGAGGGAGAGGGAGAAGTAGACTCTCAGCTGAGTGGGGAGCCCCACATGGGGCTCAATCCCAGGATCCTGGGATCATGACCTTAGCCAAAGTCAGACACTTAACCAACTGAGCCACTCAGGTGCCCCAGCAATTCTAATTTTTATCTCAAATAAATAACTGAGAAAATTCACAAATAATGTTTATACAAGAATGTTTATAGTCACTAAGAACTATAAATGTATTAAAGTCTCATCATATGACCCAGTAATCACACTCTTGGGTGTGTTTGTCCTAGAGAAATAAAAATGTACATTCTCACACAAAAACCTGTATATATTTATAGCAGCTTTATTTGTACTAGCCAAGTAGTAGAAACAACCCCAAATTCCTTTCAGCTGGTAGAGAAGTGAATAAAGTGTGGCGCATCCATTCAGTGGAATACTACTCAGCAATTAAAAGGAATCCATTAATACATGCAACAACTTAGATGGATCTTATGGGTATTGTGCGAAATGAAAAATACCAATCACAAAAAATGGCACATTGTTTGATTTTATTTATTTAACATTCTTTAAATACCAAATTGGAAATCTGGAGAACAGATCAGTGATTTCCAGGGGTTAGAATTAGAGGGAAGAGTGTTACTATTAAAGGACATGAAGAATTTTCTTTGTGGTAGTGGAACAGGCCAGTGTTCTGACTGGCATAATGGTTGCACAAATCTATGCATGTGATAAAATTGCACAGAATTACACACAAATACACACAACACACATAAATGAGTGCCTATAAAAACTGGTGAAATCCTAATAAGGTCTGCAGTTTAGTTAATAGCATTATACAAATGTTAGTTTCCTAGTTTTGATAATAATATGCTATGATTATGTAAGGTGTCAATATTGGAGAAAGCTGCATGAGAAGTACATAAGAACTCTACTATTCTTGCGCTTCTTGTGAGTCTAATATTACTTTAAAATAAAAGATTTAAAAAAATGCTACCAAACCTTCCTCACCCTTATCAAATGGTTTCACTGACTTATACCTTTTCCTATCGTTTGGCCCATCTTCCCTTTCCAATCTGATTTGATCTCTCCCTCTCTTTCTCTTCTCTCTTCTTTGAAGCACTTTATTCCTCTTGTAAGAAACTTAACAATATTCAGCTTTGTAGTTAGTATGCTTTTGTCTTATTAGTATACTAGGTTGTAAAGTTTTTAAGAGCAGAGACTATATCATTTGCATCTTAGTATCTCTACATATTTGCCATTTACATTGCATGTGAACAACACTATCCTCAGCATAATCTTTATTCATTAATGTTTGATTAATTCATTTAATTTCATTCAATTCATTAAATTCCTCTTAATTATAGAAGAGTAATGGGGCTAAAATACTTGCTCTACTACTTCCACTTTGGTGAATGTCCTTAACTACACCAAGCATATAAAATAAAGATAAAAGTATTGAAGTATACCTAAAACATTCAGCATGTAGCAAAGTTCTCAATAACCATATTTACTGGATTAAACTAAAATGATTCACTATTTGTATGGAAGAAACGAGATTTTCCATGTAAAGTCCATGTAAAATGTCTCTGAATTCTTGAATTGTTGATATTATGAAGAAGTTTATTATATAAATTGCATTTTGATGATGAATATTGGTGTTTTTGTTATAGCAGCTCCAAAAATCAGAAAAAAAAGAAAATCAAATTACCGAGTTTCTAAATATTGTGCTATAATTGTATTGGTTTTTTGAGACAGAGGATACAAAATGATCTTGTTTGAAGCTTTCCATTGTATACTGCCTAAGAGTTTCTTGGGAGGAAATCAAGGAAGTAGAAGTTTCCAAATGCTTCCCAAACCTGTGAGTCTATTGAAATTAATGTAAAGTTTCATGCTGCCTTCTCACATCCTTAGTTAAGGAATTGTCCCTTATACCTTGCTATTTTGATGAACCAGAGAGACAAGAACATTCTCTTATTTATAGTTAAAATTAAAAAAAAATATATTTTCTCTCATAAGGAAAAAGAGGCAATTTTATATGGTATTTTTCTGTCAGGAGGCCTTTCAGCAGAGATTATATAGATTCATGTATGTAGCATTAGCATAATGAGTAGCATTAATAAGTAATATGATGAATAATAGGAAATGCTCATATTAGTAGTATTTTTTAAGACTGCACAGGATTTGATCCCCATTATATTCAAGATTCTGTGACAAGTGAATGACAAAGGGTCATAATTTTATTGTGTTCTTTTCTCAGAGTATATGAGGATAAACTTGAGTTATGATTTGTAAGCTATTAGCATGGCCAAATCCAACCATGCTTTAAAGACAGATGCTGTAAAGATTGAAAGGTTCTCCTACAGTCTAGTTTCCTTTTATGCTATATGTTGAGTTCCTTTTAGGAAAAATAGAGACAACAAGGGATGCACATAAAAATCAGGGTTCTTCTATGTGTTATCCTGGAGGTTTTGACTTGTTTTCTGACAGCTTTCCTTTGGACAGCAGAAGCAGAGTTCTAGAATCAATGGCTTGAGGTCAGTAGTCTGTGACTTTGCCTCATTTTGCTATTAAAAAATGCCACTTGGGTGTAGCAGTATGGAATGTGTGTCCAGATAGGAAACCAAAAAACTATAGTATCTGTCTTGTTACTGTCAGCTATGGAACAAAATGAGGACAATTGATTTTTGATTAGATGACATGATTTTAGTCATGCATGGGATGCTCAATGCAAATTTACTTTTCCATTATCCCATTATCGATAGGAAAGGCTGATTGTTCATTCATTTAAGATATTTTCTTAATACCACTGAAGATTAGTGTACAATAGTATTTCTCACAGCCTTTTTGATACAATGTAAAGTTAGAGGGGAACCACTAAAGACAATGTATATGTGTACTGGTATCTCCTAGTCTCTGCCCTTCACCCAGTGTCTTGCCAGGGACAGTGACTGAACTCTGTGGACCCCATCAACGGATTTCCTTGCCCTCTGATTTCCAGTTGGGTTTGGCCAATGTAAGCAGCATCAGGAGGTTGGAAGGCAGGAAGAGAGAAACTGGAGTATTTATTTCCCTGGCTATTTCTCTGTTAGACTTGAGTTAGCAGTGGCTGTGTTTCCTACCAAAGCTCATATCTGGAGATCCTTTCTGATCACTGTTGGTCTTTCCAGATTTTGGTAACCATTCTTTCCCTTCGCTCTTCAGGCTGGGGTGATAATGGTTCCCAGGTACTTTTACCGTCCTTTCTTGGTGTTTTTGGCCCTGCCCACACACCTGTAAATCATCCCTTTATTAATTCCTCTCAGCTGTGTCAACTGAGTGGGTCACCTCTTTCTTGTCAGGACCCTGATTAATAAAATATGGGAATGCTTTAAAACAGCTGTATGATGGATATTGTGTAATCATTAAGCATATTTCTATAAATAATATCATGAGAAAATGCTCAGAATGGGGAAAAGCAGGATATAAAATGATGGTAAGAGTATGACCTAAATTTTGAAGAGGTGAAGTATGTGGGGTGTTTGTGAGTATAAACAAAAATAATAAAAAAAAAGATTGGAAGGAAATACACTGAACTATTAAGGATCTGTTTAATTGGTGGATTTTAGAAATGTTTAGAAAGTTTTCTTTACTTTTTTTTTTTTGCTTTCCAAATTACTTCTTTTTGAGCTTACGTTATTTTATACTCAAACTTACAAAACAAGTTCTTATTTACACAAATATATGTCTGTTTATATATGTATTTTTTCTTCATCTGATACTAGAATTGTAGATTAAGGAACGGCATATGATTTTCTTTAAGACAAATTTTACCTAAGACAATGATTTTTATTGTCTTACAATGCTATATGGTTTCTAAGCACAAAATTATCAGGGGATGCTGGATGGAAAAGATAGTTTATATTAAGTAAAAATTTTACAGAAGAAAGATTATATAGAATTCTATAAAGTTGAAATATTTCAAGACTTTAAATAGAAGGCAATCCTTATCAAAATAGAATAATAATTATTAAAGTAATAGCAATAATTCCTACTATTTCTATAGTGCCTTTAATTTTTAAGTCCCTTGTACATACAGCAGTTCATTTTCTTTTCCTAATAACCCAAGGAGAAGTTTGTGTCCACCACTCACTCCCCTGGAAAATTTTGGCACCATGCAGACTGAAGTATGGACATTTAAAACTCTGGAATCCACCTGCATATTCAGTTTTCAGGGTTGACTAAATGTGATTAATAAGGTTACAGGGTATGGTTAACCAAATATCCTTCAGAAAAAACTTTGAATATGTAAAGAGGAGCATTGTGATAGCAGTGTTCTGACTGTTTCATAGTCTAATCATTTTTGGTAAGAAAGGAGATATTTTTTAAAAGATTTTTATTTATTTATTTGAAGGGGGAGGGGCAGAGGGAGAGAGAGAAACTAAAGCAGACCCCCTGATAAGCCCAGAGCCAGACAACAGGAGGCTGGATCCCAGGACCCTTAGATCATGACTGGAACTGAAATCAAGAGTCAGAGGCTCAATTGACTGGAAGGGAGATTTTGTTCATTGTTATACATTAAAAGAGTTAGTTATCAAATAATTAGGAATAAGTTGCGATGCGAAAAGCATTCAGAAAGTGAGAGAATAAAAGAAAAAGTAAGAGCTAGTCATCATGACCTAATTAATATGATGCTGATTCCTGGGATTTGACTATCCTTTGATCAGTGATCTAAATGCCAATAAGCAAAACAGATTTTTTCCCCAGGGTTTTGTTTTGTTTTGCTTTGATTTTTAATCTGAATTTTTATTTCAGGGTATGTTTATTATAAGGTCTAATGAAATAACATACTCTGCCGTGGGCAACTAATAAAAGCAGTTTAGGAGCAAAATACCTAACAGTTTCTCCTGCTCAATCAGTCTAGCACACTGCTTTATATTTAGTTATAATCTTTACATTTTGATTCCATAAAATAGATAATCATTGTAAAGATAAAGCAGTTGGATTAAATAAAAAAGTAACAGCTTTTCCATTCTTCCACACCAGACCTACTCCTCTGGTGTAATCACTATTAAGAAAATAGTTTGACGTGTATTGCACCACATGATTTTATGTAAGCATCTGTGTGTGTGTGTGTTCCTTTGTTCATTTTCACACAAATCAATCATGCTATTCACATTGTTCCATAATCTAGGTTTTAAAAAAATGTAATAATAAATGATAGACATTTTAATTATCAGAGCATATGAATCTACTTCATTTTCCCCTCTCCCACCAAATTTATCTCATTTTAAATTGTATAAATATACATAAATACACTTTTGTTATAAAATCTGTTTCAGTTTTCACTACTACCTATCCAGGACATACAAGAGGAAAGATCATGTCATTAGAGACTCCACATTATGAACCAATTTTTTCCTCCTTCCTCTACTCCCCTGCCTATGCTTTCTCCATACATTGTCTTTCACACTCTAGCACAATTGGCATGTACAAATGCATGTGTTACTACCTGTAAAGAGGATGGATTTCTAGGCATAAACGGTGCACTATTCAGGCTAAATCTCAGTCAGAATTGCACGTTATTTTGTTTGATTGGCACAGATATGAAGCATTCTGGGGGTGGCTGGCCCCACCTCCTACCATTTTTTCTTGATGCAGATGCATTTTTCTCCTCACAGCTGTCTCATCAAAATCACATCCAGAGCTAAAGCAAACTCTTTAGGTAGAAACCCTAATAGGAAAGTATTATGGAACTCTGCATTTCTCCATTATACAACTAAAAATAAAGCAAAAATAAACCTCTAAATAAATATTGTATGTACTTCTGGATTTTATACAGTTTGTAGTACTTTTCTCCTTTTTTTATAGTTTGTGATTTATTGTGATTTTTAAAATTTTAAAGCAATTTCCTTTTTATATCTAATTATATATATTTATACCTAATGCACTTTTATATCTAATTTTGTATTCATGATTTTCTCTTCTTTTCTTTAAAGAAGCCTCACAAACTCCATGAAACCTGGATATGTCTCTATTATTTTTCTTGTACCTATAAATATTTTACAAATATTTCCAGATATATTGAATATTTATTAATAAATATAATTTTAAAAAGAAAAGTGAAGCCTTTTGACTTAGAACTGCTGATCCTTTTCTGCTGTTCTATTCTAGTTCCAGTTCTAGGTTTGTTTCTGTCCTGTTTTTGTTCTAATACTTAGTTATCTGTTTCTGTCTCATTTTTCCTTCTTACTCCTCACCTGTCATTCCATCATACCTTCCAATGCACAGTCTTCCTTCATCTTATTCCTTAAGTCCCAGTTTTCTATTCCTCTGGAAAATCATCTTTCATGAAAAAATACCTACCTGTCTCTGAAACCTTGACTGCCGCTTGACTTCCCTGATACCTTGGAACCTTCTGTTGCCTTCTTGCTGTCAATACACCCCTCGCCTTCCAGACCTGACGCAGATGCCTCCTGCGGGATGTTCTTGACGGCAACTCTCTACCATATTGCCCGCTGCTGAGCACTCCCTTTACCACTAGTCTCACCCCACTCCAGTCTCCATGGTTTTTATGGGACCTTGCCTGTGTCTGACCTGGTCTTGGGGAGAATACCAGTCCCTTCTCAGAGGTATTAAGCGCAATGGAGAAATTACTTTCCTCTCTCCTGCCTGCCTTATTTTCCATGAATATTAGTGATATCATCTGCTTTTGCAAGTTCTAAACTTGAGTCCACTTTGATGTCACCTTCTCTTTTGCCTCCTACATCCAGGCTAGTCTTGCCAATGTTTTATTTTTCCTCCCATTCAATTTCATCTCCACTTCCATCACTTGTTTTCAAACATTTATTAACAGCAATATACTGATTATCATTATTTTTATTACAACTTTCTCTGGTCCAGGCACTGTGCTAAGTGTTTTGTCTTTATGTTTTACTTAACTGTCACAAAAACATGATGAGAAAGATACTATGCTATTATCCTTTTTTTTTCTTTTTTCTTTTCTTTTCTTTTTTTTTTTTTTGTATGGGAAATTCAGGTTTGAAGATATGAGTAACTGGCCAAATGTCAAACACCAAATTCAGGATATTTGCCAGAAGTATCCTAACTGTAACTCTGTCAGTCACTGTACTACTTTTTTTATTTGCCTAAACTATTACTTCCTTATTTCTATATATTAACTTTTCAATGGCTTTTCAGTGTCTACATAATAGAATTCAAACTTATTTACATTAACCCTAGAGTTAAACTCTCTTTGTGTACTTTGTGTACCCATGCTTTCCTCCTTTATCTAACCTTATTAAATTCTCATCCATCTTTCAAAGCATTTCTCAGTTCTCACCTCCTCTATGAAGCCATTCTCAAGCCCCCAACCCATAATCATCTCTTTAATTTTTTAACAGTTCTCGTATGCTGTTTTATTTATTTATTCATTTATTGCTTCTTCATGTGATCATGTTTTTCTCCCCAATTACTCTGCAACATCTCTAAAAGCAGGTATAAGGGTCTTACATATCTTTTTATTTTTCACAACATGTACCAAGACATCTGTTGTATAGTAGGAGCTCAACAATTATATGTTGATTGATTTCCAAATTTTTCTACAGCAAACTGTTGAGTCTTATTTTAGTAATTCACAACAGAGATACATAAATTAATTTGAAGAGTTTTTAATTGTGGTATTGTGGCACATTTCTTTGTACTAGACAACCCCTCGATGATATCTCTCACTTGTAGCTAGTCATGCCCCCTGAGGCCACTCAAAAAGAGTTTAACACTAGAGACTGAGTTATAGCATCAGGTGTTCTAAAGTTCCCAGAACGTCTTTGTCACTATTTCTTACAAAGCAAATTGAAAATTGTTGAAAAGGAGCATAAGACTAAAAGAAGATGAAAAGTGCAATGAACCTGAAAACAACCCAAAGGGCCAATTTTATGGATACTAGAGCAAATACATTGTTCTGCTTTGAGTAGCTTTCAGCCTCACAAAAGACTTTGAGATTTAGTCACTGAAAATCAGGACCGTGCAAAGGGAAAGGAAATAGCGAAAGGGGCCAGGAGATTGTGTCATTAACTCCATTTCCTAATTCTTTTCACACATGTATAATCACTGCAAAGGCAGTTGTACTTTTGTTTCAGTGATACCAAGGGGTTAGTAGGGATGGGTGGTTGGCCCTGGGAATTTCCATCTACACCAATTGGTAGCTACACCAATATAGTAATCTATAGAAGTTGATGCTTTCTTTTTCTGCTTACTTAAGCAATATGAATACAAGCATTTTTAGAAAACTTTGTTATTTTATTAACCCGAAACATATATGAAGTAAAAATACTAGCAACTTCAGCTTCCAAATGAGTCCACAGTTTGCCTTACAGCCATAGTATTGCCACTGAATCCTTTCTAGATAGAATTCTAGAGCTGCCTTCAATGAATAGGCAAATCTTTTGCCATCCATATCACTTCCCTTGCAATCCCTCTTGAGGAGGTAACGTATTCTGTTCCACATTCACTTTCTAAAAATTGCATCTGTTTGGAATCACCAACCTCCTTCCAGATCACTGTTCCACTGTCATCATTGAAAATCCCTTTTGTTTGTAAGATCACACCATCTAGATTCCCGTTTTCTTCATTTTTCTCTGTCACCTCTTCCAGGTCACCACAGTTCTAGGACATCTGACTCACCATTTTCTTTTACTCTGTTCCTTATACCATCTAATGTGAGAAATGGCCCAACCAATAGCCTACTCTCAATTTCCTCAATTTCAGTGACTTTTATTTCCATTTCTGTTTTAAAAAATTATGGCCACCTGGAGCTCCTTTACTTTTTAATTCTCACCTCAAAAGTCCCCTTTTGTGCCCATAGCTTTCTATACTGGCTCCCACTCCAATATTCCATATCATCTTAAGATTCTCCAGAGAAACAACCAGTGCAATGTGTGGTTGGATGGATGGATGGATGGATGGATGGATGGATGGATGGATGGATAGATAGATAGATAGATAGATAGATAGATAGATAGATAGATAGATTTTAAGGAATTAGCTCATGTAGTAGTGGAGGCTGATTAAGTCCAAAATATGGAGGGTAAGTGTCTTAGTCCATTAAGGTTGCTATAACAAAATACCACAGACTGGATAACTCATAAATAACAGAAATTTATTGCTCACAGTTCTGGAGGCTAGGAAGTCCAAGATCAAGGTGCCAGCATTCTTAGGATGGTCCTCTTCCTGGTTCTTAGCCAGTGCCTTCTTGCTGTGTCCTCACAACATAGAAGGGGCTAGGATTCTCTGTGGAGTCTCCTTTATAAGGCACTAATCCCATCCATGAAGGCTCCACCCTTATGATCTAAGCACCACCTAAACAACCAGCCTCTTAAAACCATCATCTTTGGAATTAGGATTTCAACATGATAAATAAGGGAGTGGGTGGCACAAGCAGATGACAGCAGTAGGGCAGCAGGCTGGAGACCCAGGGAATAGTTACAGTTTAAATCTGAAGACAGCTTGCTGGCAGAATTCCCTCTGCCTTGGGGGAAGTCAGTTTTTTTATTAAGGCCTTCAACTGAATGGATGAGACCAACCCACATTATGGAGGGCAATCTGCTTTACTCAGATTCTGCTGATTTAAACGTCAATGCCATCCCCAAAAAATACCTTCACAGAAACATGTAAAATCAAAATTTGATTGATTGATCAAAGTCTGGGTATCATGGCCTAGACAAGTTAACACATTAAAGTTACCATCACACACATAATGAAAGTCTGCTCTTTGAACTTGCCAAGTCTTCTGTTAGCCCACTAGTTTCTGCTAATCAGTTCCTGTTTGGCTTTGCTTCTTTCCCTTTCTTGGCTGCACATGTCTACTTTGTGATCACCCTCAAAACCCTTAACCTCAAGCTTTCTGCCTTCTCTACTCCATGTTAACTCTCCATCTTCACTGCCATCACTTGCTCGTACTCAGCCTCCACTCCAGCCATACCAAACAACTCAGCTTTCAGCCTTCCAAGCATGCATCATGAACTTAATGCCACTTTTTCCCTATAATGCCTTCTTACTCATTTAGCTAATGCATCTCAGCAAAGACTTCCGCAAAACCCCATGCTTCCTCCCTAGGCACTATTTATGCCTCCCTCTCGTAAACGACCTCGAATCTTTATTCATACTGACAATAGAGCTGTTGTTCTCATTGCTAAATTCTGAGCCTCATCAGGATATCTTTCATCTTTATAGGCACAATAGAATTTTGATAAAACATATCCATCTTTGTGGAAGGCCATTGTAGTTTTATGAACTTAGACAAGCTATGTAACTCTATTGCTTCTGTTTCTTCATTTGTAAAATAGAGATACAAATAACAATACCTACATCACTGAGCTATTGTGAGGAATAAAAGAGATTATGAATCTAAAGTACTTAGAACAATACCTGGGATCTAGAGAGCACTAGATGTATGGGAGCTATTATTAGCATAACTAGGTTATAATAATAATCTATTAGTATGCTAACTAATTATTGTTATATATAACTGTTACTACTATAACTATTATTATTATAACTATTTTAACAGCTGTTTCCAGCATCCTTCAGCAAGGGTGTACTGGAGCCAGCTGATTTGATCGTTAATATTTTTTTGGAATTTCATGAGCCAATTATTAGACAAGCCTAAAAATTAAATTTTATAAATTTATAATTCAATAAATTATATTAAAAATAAAGGTCATAAATACTCAAAGCTCATTGCATCCTGGTTATTTTACTCTATTAATATTATCTGTGCTCTTGAGGTTATTTAATCCTATTATATCTGCATGGTAGAAATACCACATGATGGTGTGTTCCTGAGCGTCTCTTCCTAACTCCATTTTAGTGATTTTGTGTTGATAGCTTGAAAATGGTCACGATGGCAATGTTTCACCACAGAAAGCAGCTAACACTACAAATCAAGGCCTGATTTATTGTCTTATTGATTGCTTAGACTAAAGAAAGTAATGGAGAAAATGCAAATTACATTTAGTGTGTTGTGTCTAATGCTGAAGGTGAAAGAGATTTCAGTTTAATGAATATAACTTTTGTACAAGAGTTACAACTAGTGCAACAATAAGTCGTGTATCATATTAATAAGAAAAAATTAATTGGGAAAAGAGGTAGCAGGTTGGGATGGGACTTTATTTGTCAAATCATGGTTGAATGACATACAAAATTCTGTAAAAACTAACAAAAGCATTCTGTGAGAATCAATTGGATACTAGAATTTACAAAAGAGCATTGTATATTTTATTATTATTTAAAAGTTTGTGTGTTACACATTTTCTATAAATGTAAAATCTGTAATAAATTTAAATATATACAAACACACACACATACACACTTTTTTTCCTAAGAGCTTTGTTGTGAAATATTTAACAGCATACTGCTGCCTTCAGATTTTCTTACCAACCAAAGGATAAAAAAAGAGAAAAAAAAACAGTTTTACTAAGGCTGAGATTCATAGTGAAAGGAGACGATGAAAAGGAACACTTGGTATCACCTCAGGTAAGCCGTGGAATCATTCAAATGAGAATATTTATAATTAGTTACTGTTAAGTAAGAAACTACCCCAAACTCAGAGACTTAAAATGAGAATTTTCTTAATTGCTCATGAGTCTACATTTCAACTGTGTAGTTCTGTTCATCTGGTCAAGGTTTGACTGGGCTTACTCATGCATCCACTATCAGCTAGGGTTTCACTGGGACCTACCAGGTCCAGGTTGGCTTCCCTTACATGTCTGGCTATTGGCTAGGATGATAGGAGTAAGAGGGCCATATGACTGTCTACCAGATGTTCATAGCATCTGGGCAGTATTAACAGAAGGCCTGTTGAAGCCTAGACTCAAAAGTGGGATAAATTCACTTCCTTCTCATTCTGCTAGCTAAAGCAAGTCACAAATCCAGCTCAGATTCAGGTGGTGGGGAAATAAATTTCACCTCTTAATGGGAGTTTGTGAAGTACATTGCAAAGGGTGTGGGTATTAGAGAGGCATAAACAATTAGAGTCATCAATCTAACAGTGTTTTCTTTATCTACATATTTTATCCCAGGGTAAAGCTGAAATATTGTTTACCTTAGTTAAGCAAACTGCTTGTGAATGGAATCAGGCTAGCTGTAAACAAGCAAAAATCCTTTATCTCTGAATTGTGGTCCTACTATCCTCCATCATTTTCTGAATATTAGCAATTTAGTAGACCTATTCTAGAAGAGGATAAAATAGTTAGAATTTATACTAATGGTTCATCCTTCTCACAGAAAGAGGTCCATGTAATGCAAATAAGGAGACAATCAAGTTATAGAAGAAAAATTTAAAAGAGATTTAGTAGAATTAAGGAAGCTGAATAAAATTAAACATCCCAAATGCCAAGAAAAATATATTCAAAATGCTGTGAATTTACAAAGGGGGAGAGATAGACACCCAGAACAAACCTGCAAAGGGTAAAAAGAAGTAAGGGTGAAGGAAATGAATTTCTTTGCTTTCATATACAAAGCCTGAGATTAGGAAGAAATTATATTGTCATAAAGTCCCTTCCTCTTCCTTGAATTGAATGGCTGTTTTGTTGACTCCTGTATTTTTTGACTAATACTCCTGTATTAGTTTTCAATCACAGTAGTGACTATCTCTCAGGTTACTTAGTCAATCGTATAAGATAATCCTGCCCACTGATTCAGAATAGAATTAGGGAAGAAAGTAGAAAAGAGATACTTAATATTCATTGAGTGAGTAAGTACCAGGACTTACCCTAGAGACTGTAAGTACATTGTCTCATTTGATTATCTAAAACAATTCTTCAAGATAAGTATTATAATTCCCATTTTACAGGTGAGAAATCTGAGGGTCAGAGAGGTCAAGCAATTTGGTCATGTTTATGGTTCATAAATGGGTGATGTGGGATTTGAACTCTACTATGCCTGTCTTACAGTGTAGCTTTTATTCTTTCTACCCCGTAACTATATTATCCCATCTGTTCTGTCCTCAATCAAGATGTGTCAATTTTCTTTATTTGAATTTTGACTGGGAAGAAATTTTGTAATTTACTAATAGAAGTGTAATAGAAAAGAAAAAAATGATTCCTAAGCTTCTCCTTCTACTAGTGGTGCTTCTGGGACGCACCATAGGCCAACTATACCATGTGATATACCTCTGTATCATGTTTCAGCCCTCAGAAATGAATATTCTCACCAGTTACAGTTCATGCTGAAGCAGAATTATGCATTACCCATGACTAAAATACGCCCCTCCTTCTGCTAATGAAGATCCCTAGTACTGTTTTACCCCGGTACCATTCATCCAGTCCTGGTTGGCACTGGTCTATGGCTGCACTCCCAGAATCCGTACATTCCCAAGCCAAACCATTCTTCTATTTCATATTATGTCTGCTTTTATGGAGGGAGTCTCAGAGAAAAGGAAACAGATATAGGCTGTGTAAATACAGCATATTGTAGGGTTGGGAGTGAAGTAATTTTAGAGGAAGTTTGAAATTTTGCTAAGTAATAGCAATTATAAAGTTTAAGCACAATTACATGTAACCACCATACATAATATGAAAGAGAGTGATACCATAAACAAGTGGTAAGAGAAGACAGAGGCGGACATCAGTGTACACACAGGGATAAGAAAAGAGCCTTTGGAGGATTAATATAATTTCTTTCGGAGGCAAGCACAAGGTATTTTAATTCCATTCACTCTTCTATTTGACTAACTTATTTTTATTACCTATGCTATTCCTAGCCAAGTATTCTCTAATCCAGTACTTCTCAAACTTTGATGTGCATGAAAATTACCCAGAGAGCTTGTTAAAATGCAGATTCTGACCCAGTAGCTGGGGGGGTGGGGTCTGAGATTCTTCATTTCTATCAAGCTCTCAAATTGTCCATCCTGCTGACTCAAAACCTCACTTTGAACAGCAAGGTTTTTATCTATAAGACACTCTACTAGGGAGTGTGGGTGAGGAGAGGGGTAAGAAGATCCCATACCTAGCAAATGAATTAGAAAAGAACATTTATACACTTTACATTTTTAAAACTTTTTCACTTTGGACTATAAGCATTGACATTCCATGTAAGACCTCAATGTGAGACAGGAATGCATCAAAATCATAGAGGAGAACATAGGCTGTAACCTCTTTGACATCGGCCACAGCAACTTCTTACATGACACATCTCTAAAGGCAAGAGAAACTAAAGAAAAAATGAACTTGTGGGACTGCATCAAGATAAAAAGCTTCTGCACAGCCAAGGAAACAGTCAAAAAAACTAAGAGGCAGCCCACGGAATGGGAGAAGATATTTGCAAATGACACTACAGATTAAAGACTAGTATCCAAAATCTACGAAGAACTTCTCAAACTCAATACATGAGAAACAAATAATCAAATCAAAAAATGGGCAGAAGATATGAACAGAAACTTTTCCAATGAAGACATACAAATGGCTAACAGACACATGAAAAAATGTTCAAAATCATTATCCATCAGGGAAAATCAAATCAAAAGCACACTGAGATACCACCTTACGCCAATTAGAATGGCAAAAATTGACAAGGTAAGAAACAACAAATGTTGGAGAGGATGTGGAGAAAGGGGAACCCTCTTACACTGTTGGTGGGAATGCAAGTTGGTATAGCCACTTTGGAAAACAGTGTGGAGGTCCCTCAAAAAGTAAAAAATAGAGCTACCCTATGACCCAGCAATTGCACTACTGGGTATTTACCCCAAAGATACAGACGTAGTGAAGAGAAGGGCCAAATTCACCCCAATGTTCATAGCAGCATTGTCCACAATAGCTAAATTGTGGAAGGAGCCAAGACGCCCTTCAACAGACGAATGGATTAAGAAGATGTGGTCTATATATACAATGGAATATCATTCAGCCATAAGAAAGAACGATTACCCAACATTTGCAGCAACACGGATGGGACCGGAGGAGATTATGCTAAGTGAAATAAGTCAAGCAGAGAAAGAACTATCATATGGTTTCACTCATTTATGGAACATAAGAAATAGCAGGGAGATTGGTAGGAGAAGGAAGGGAAGAATGAAGGGGGGGGTAAACAGAAGGGGGAATGAACCACTAGAGACTATGGACTCTGGGAAACAAACTGGGGGCTTCAGAGGGGAGGGAATAGGGGATTGGGATAGGCTGGTGGTGGGTATTAAGGAGGGCACACATTTCATGGAGCACTGGGTGTTATATGCCAACACTGAACCATGGAACACCACATCAGAAACTAGGGGTGTACAGTATGGTGACTAACATAACATAATAAAAAATTTTTTTAAAAAAGACTGATTTCAGAAATCTATTATGTTTATCTTTTAAAAATAAACAGTATTTACTTATTTTGCTGACTATGGGATTTGAGACTAGTTAGTTCCTCAAATGTTAAAGCTATGTTTATGTAACTGAAAATGAATCCAGTCTTTTAAGAACCCAATAAGATTATTTTTTCTTATACAGATGAATTTGTGAAGCCAAAAAAATAAGCATCAATTTCATTAATTTTTTATGGATGTATATATGTCATCTAAATCAAAATTATCACCCTTAAGATAAAAATACATACAACAGAATTTTGGGCTTTCTCTTTGACAAGCAGTAATACGTTTCAGTCTAGCCGGGGATAACCTAGTTTAAGAAAAGTCTCCATAAATGTATGAGGGACACAGATTTGCTCCCTGTCTTACAGAAGCTTCAGACTAGAAAAAAAGAATCCTGAAATAAGATTTTTATTGGTAAAATGAAGCAATATCCTTATCAGTGATGTAGTCACTTCTGAGGCTTCTCACAAGGCACAGGGAGGTTAGGCAACTTGCTCAAGATGGCACAGTCATCAGCTCCAGAGGAGGCTGGAGGATGAAATTCAGCCCACCAACAGAGATGGCAGAGTTCCCTGCCTCAAGACACGCTGCAGGTGCATTAGAGTCTGTCCAACTTGACTTTCTAATACCCTCAACTTCTTGCCCTAATAACATGCCACTGGCCCCTTGGAGAGTCTCTTTTATCATTGACATGCTGGAATTTTTCCAGTTTCTAACTCAATTTGTCAATGAGATGTTAAGATCTGGGTCTCAGGGGGCGCCTGGGTGGCACAGCGGTTAAGCCTCTGCCTTCAGCTCAGGGCGTGATCCCAGCGTTCTGGGATCGAGTCCCACATCGGGCTCCTCCGCTATGAGCCTGCTTCTTCCTCTCCCACTCCCCCTGCTTGTGTTCCCTCTCTTGCTGGCTGTCTCTATCTCTGTCAAATAAATAAATAAAATCTTTAAAAAAAAAAAAAGATCTGGGTCTCAGGAAGAGTGACTATCTTACTTTTCATGAATATTTTTGCCCTGATCCATAGGAGAGTTCACTGGCTGCTTCTACACCTCCTGTCATCCACAATGGGGGTTTGAGAAATCTCTAATCATCTTCTCCCACATCAGCTTTCTCCCACTCCTTTCCCATGGCTCTTTCTACCCCAACTAATGGAATCACGTGATTCTGCCACTCACCCAGTTCAGTTATTCAGAGAGTCAAGAAGGAAAGAAAACGTGAACTGTCTTATTTTATAGAAACTTTTCCCCTCACAGCACAAACATTTGCTCTGTCCCTCACAGCTAGGATGATAAGGTAACTTATAGTCTAAATCAAGACACTTTTGAAAATGGAAGGGATAAGAGTAAAATTTGGCCCACATTATAAGCATAAATTGGAACTGTCCTGGGCACACAACATATGGCTTGCAGGGGTCCCATACAGACACCTCTTAGATACCACTGGAAAAGGTCTTGAATGCCAGGATGTTTGACGAACGCTGAGCAGTTCTTAATGAGTGAAATGTGGGGTTGCACCTCTAGAATTTCCAGTACATTGTAACCTTCAGGTACCAACTGGTTTATTAACTTTTAAGAACTTAAAATGAACACATGCAGGGATATGTACAAAGCAGTGGATTAAAGGAACAGCTAAGACTTATTTTAACCTTAATGTTTTTGTTCTTGCTTCCAGCTGATTTAAAACCTCTTACTGTTATGGGGCGCCTGGGTGGCACAGTGGTTAGGCGTCTGCCTTCGGCTCAGGGCATGATCCCGGAGTTATGGGATCGAGCCCCACATCAGGCTCCTCCGCTATGAGCCTGCTTCTTCCTCTCCTACTCCCCCTGCTTGTGTTCCCTCTCTTGCTGGCTGTCTCTCTCTCTGTCGAATAAATAAATAAAATCTTAAAAAAAAAAAAAAACTCTTACTGTTAGATGTAAAACATTTTTATGTTTTCTGAACACTTATATCAGACACCAGTGTTGGTCAAGAGAAGAAAACCAGAAAAGTTTATATTTAATTACCTTTGGCTTTTCACTCCCATTCCTTGTTTAAAAGCCAAACTTGTGTTTAATTTAAAAAGGAAATAGGGTTCAGAATGATTAAATTATGCTAAGTAGGTGCTATAATGCTTTTATAACACATTTTAAAATACTAAGGTTCCCCTGTGGAGTGACATCTAGTCACCTCATGGACAAATGCAACAACACAGGAGAATGGAGAGTTGTATTGCTTTAAATGCTTTATGGATTCCAGTTCTAAAATATTTTCCCATCTACTCCTCAGCTCTAATCTTTGTCTCCAATAATCTCCTAACTCTGAGTCCTCTTCAGTTCATCTGCAGTTCCTGTTATCTTTTCCAAATGCTAGTCTGAACCTGTAACTCTCTAGTGTAGATGCTTTCAAGGGTACTCCATAAAGGAGTTCCAAGATCTTAATCCAGTTTACAAATCCCTGTATCATTTCCACAGCAACCTTATCACTAAGCAAGTAATTTGCTCTCATTTGTTGAATGTTTGTAACGAAATAAAAAAGACATGCCAAGGCCTCTCCCTCAAAGGGCTAATAGGTAATTACCCTACTGGTATTGAGGTGGATGGAGACTCCCCAAAGGTTAGTTTGAACACAGTTTTTATTTTTGTAAACATGGTGATAATTGGGGAAGCAAATAGGAGGAACTGAGAGGGGACTGAAAGTGCTTTGGTCTAGAAAGCAGGTCAGGGAACTGGGTCCTAAACTGTGGAGAAGAGTTGAAAACTAGAGAAGGGAGAAGAGAGACCAAGAATGGAGAAGAACTTTTTGAACTACTTTTAAATCTTTTTCAGGTTGTAAGAGTTCATTCAAACAAGGGTTAAGTTTATGTTTTGTGCCATAGATGTGGACCATTTGGCTCAGCGATTCCCAGTCTTGGCTGTACGTTAAAATCACAAAAGGCTCTTCAAAATGCTGACTCTAGGATTCATCTCCAGATGTTCTGATGTAGCTGGTCTCAGGTGGGGATGAGAAATGTAGTATGTAAAAGCCCCTAGGTGATTCTTGTGAGAATTAAATGAAATTACACATGTGAATGCCCTTTGCACAGAGCTCTCTAAAGGTTAGCTCTTATCAATGGGATTACTAAATCAATAGCCACTGAATTTCAAAGCAAAAGGGGAGAAATAGCACAGTTATGGATTCTGCTAGGGTACAAACTCAATTCAAACAAGTTTGTACTGAATCTTCAAGCCCAAGTTAGGTGAAGAAGGGAGTCTTTAACCCAGGAGAAGAAAGAGCATATACAAAGGAAGAAAGGTGAGAAATAACATATTCTGTGTAGGATAAAAGTTTCATTTTCTGATTGATTCAACAACCATTTACTGCATTCTTAATTCATGCTTTCCACTCTCCTGTTCATTGGGACATAAAGGGAACTCACAGACCAAGGCTGTCTTCCCCTCCAGGGTGCTTAAGAGGATAGGGTATCAAATTGAACTTTAAAGACACCTTTAGGAATAAGCAGGGGATAGGAATGGCTTCCTACAGTGAAATTCTCATTCATCACCTAATCCTCAGTCAAAGAGATGGATGTTAGGAAGAAAGAACTGAAAAGTTCCCATGTAGTTAGGCCTCACAGGACTAAAGTGGGTGATGGAGTTACACATACATCCTCTTCTTGGCACACTGCAAAGTACTCTTCAAATCTAAAACAGCATTATTATTATTATTATTATTATTATTATTATTGACTCTTCAAAATGAATGTTAATAAATTATTGAAGGAAAAGCCTTTTTAAAATGCCTAGTAAATAACCTATAGAATGCATCTAATATTTAATACATTAAAATGGAAACATTTATTCAGATGTGAAGTAACCCAGTTCTCTCAAATTTTAGTAGTTGCCTCAAACTCTTTATGGAAAGATACATCAATTCACAAACATATATATACAGACTTACTGAGATTGCAACTATTCATAGAACCCCCACCCCCACCTCACCCCCCCTGCCGAATTTCCATTTTCCTAAGGAGATACATTTATGAATCAAGGTCAGCTGACTTGGTCAGCCCAGGGGAACAGGGATCAAGGACTAGGGAATCCCTGGGCACTGAAGCTGTTCTGTAAAACAATCAAGAGTTCATGGGGGAACCTGGACACTCAAGGAAGACCAACTACTACACATAAATTAGTGCACTGGTTTGTGAATAGGACTAGCTGCATTAGTATCATCTAGAAATTTGGTAGAAATGCAGATTCTTAGACCCCACTCAGGAGATACTGAATCAGAAATGCTAAGACTTAGATTCAATAACCTGTGTTTTATCAAGCTCTTTAGGTGAATTGATGTATGTTAAAAACTTCAGAACAAGATTAGTAGTTCCCACTCCTGACTACTTATTGAATCCGTTTAAGGACTATATTAGTTTCCTAGGACTGCCATAACAAATGCAACAGACTGAGTGGCTTAAATAACAAAACTTATTTTCTCACGGTTCTGGAGGTTCAAAGTCTGAGATCAAAAAGTCAGCAGTTTGTTTCTTCTGAAGTCTTTCTCTTTGGTTTGTAGATGTCCTCCTTCTCCCTGTGTCTTCACATGGTCTTCTCTCTGTGCATGTCTATGTCCTAATTTCCTCTTCTTATAAGGCTACCAGTCATATTAGATTCCAATTCACCCTAATGACCTCATTTTAATTTAGTTACCTATTTAAAGACCCTATCTCCAAATTCAGTCACATTTGAGGTACTGAGGGTTAGGCCTTAAACATATGAATTAAGGGGGGCATAATTTAGTCCATAACAAAGGCCTTTAAAAACTTATCAATGTCCCACATAAGACCAACTAAATCCAAGTTTTTAGGGATGAGGACCAGACATAAGTATTTCCTAAAAGTTCACTTGTGTTTCAAATATGTAGCCAGGACTGAAAGCTAGGTGGTTATAATAGGTGAAAAGCTAAACAGGTGGACACACATCAGGGGATCTGGTTATCAGTGGTCACATGCTTCACAGTCAGGCAGGGAGACCCTAGCAAGGATGAAGAGTGATGAAGGTAGCAGGAACTCAACCATGGGAAGTCTGGTTTAGGGTAACATATCGATCCAAGCCCTGAGGCAAGAGTGAACAAGTTAAGAATTCAGATGAGGGCTAGTTCATAAGAAAGCAATATCAGAATGGGTGCAAAAGATGAGAACTCAGCTGTGACCTACACAGCTGATGTGACTCTGGGAGCACAGATTTCTGACTGGAGCTCCTGGCCAGGAAGTTGTTCCCAGGTCTGAAGGATGTAGCTGTAAGAACCCAAAAGATGGCAGTGAAGGAAGTCAGATGGAGTCTGAAGCTTCTATAAGACATCCTGACTTTCAGTATCTCCAGTGCATCCCTTTAGAGGGTTTATAGAAAGAGAAAACAAGACAAATGGCAACAACAACCAAATCACTGACCCGAAGATATAATGTTTGCATGGACTTCTGATGTTGTCAATTCTAGCGAGTTCCTGGACTTTATTTCATGTGGATGATGGGGTGTCTGACAGAGTGGCTGATTAAGCTTCTAATCACTTTTGTCAAAGCCAAAAATCTCTGCTTTGTTCTCCCTCACAGAGAGGAAGCCAATCTTGTTCAAATTGTCATTATTAGCTCCATTTCCAACACCACAAAATTAAAGGACTGTTGCAAAAACATAAATGGGATCCAGGAAGAACATACAATCTCTTTGAAAGAGCTCACCTCCTCACCCTCATCCACCCACCTGACCCAGGAATGGAAGAATTACAGGGAATCCAGCTGAGTAATAATGTTATTGATTCCCTACTAATCGGATTTTTCTCAAGTCTGGCAACAATCAAGTGTTTACAAGACTTCTCTTTTCAAAACAACTCAAAAGTCATTCCCAGCATAGAAGCTAGAAACCATAAAATCAATAATACAGGAACTGCTACTAAGGATTTTCATCTACCCAGTGAGGAGGATATTTATTTATAGAAAAACTGGCCACTCCAGTTTAGTGTGGTAATAACATGGTACAGCTAGTTCAAAGAGTGGCATGGTTGAACACAGCCTTGTATTATGCCCACTGTAAATGGTCTCTATGAGGAAAAGCCTATAATTTAGAGAGATTTGCCATGAATGGTAAAGCCCAGGTCATTGTAACAGATACTTTTTACCAGCTGTATTTGTGGAGAGAACATGTAAAAAGGAAGGAAAAGGGTTAGCTTCAGGAAACTTGGAAGGGGAAAGTGAGCCTCATTTGGTTTTACCTACGTGAGAGCTATATCACACCCAGCCTGAACCCTTGATGGTTGAAAACTTACTTATTACAAAGACATAGAATTTTTTAAAAAATGGAATATATATGTTTTACAGCCTAAAGAACCATTTCCCCACTGTCCTACTTATACTTTATCTCTCTTTACATGCTCCTTGAACTCTGGGGAAAAACTACATACTCTTTTCAATTGCATTTATTTTCTATTTTTTTTTAAAGATTTTATTTATTTATTTATTTGACAAAATGAGAGAGAGGGAGAAAGCACAAACAGAGGGAGTGGCAGGCAGAGGGAGAGGGATAAGCAGACTCCCAGCTGAACAGGGAGCCCAATGTGGGGCTTTATCCCAGGACCCTGGGATCATGACCTGAGCCAAAGGCAGACCCTAAGTGAGTGAGGCACCCAGGAGCCCCTCAATTGCATTTTTATAATGAGGTCTATCATTGGGCAGAAGTCAGGAAAACACTGACTCAGAATGTCAAGCTATTTTTCAGAGAACTCCTTGGAGTATGGTCTGTTGACCTTCTGTAATGCAACCCATCAGTCTTTGTAGTTGCTGCTGGAAAAGCAGGAGGTGCAAATTGTAGGTGTGGATTCTCAAAAGCCAGTTTCAGAAGATCCATGCAGCAATCTCATAGACTTATTTTAAGAATAATCATCAAGGAAATATTCTGTTAAGAATTAGGGAATATTGGATCTGAACTTTAATCTCTACATGCCTGTCTACCATTGTAATTTCCAATGTCTATCCCCTGTGATGAATTCCCAAGAATGACATTTGCACAGTGGTATGCTAATAAAGATTTTAAACTGGCTTTCCAGGGAAAATAACCCTGATTTATATTGTTTGACAATTTCCATGGTATAAATATTTGCATGTAGCCCATTAAAAGCTACTGACATGAAGTCATAAAAAGCCAAGTGAGGACAAGAATACACAACTATAGGAGCGCCTGGGTGCCACAGTGGTTAAGTGTCTGCCTTTGGCTCAGGGCGTGATCCCGGCGTTATGGGATCGAGCCCCACATCAGGCTCCTCTGCTATGAGCCTGCTTCTTCCTCTCCCACTCCCCCTGCTTGTGTTCCCTCTCTCTCTGGCTGTCTCAATCTCTGTCAAATAAATAAATAAAATCTTAAAAAAAAAAAGAATACACAACTATACACATAACAATAAAATGTAGTAAAATAATTAGCTGATGAGTTTTGACTATTGATGAACTTGTTTTTAATATAATTTACATAAGTTTAATTTTAATAATGACTTTATTTTTCTTAAAGATTTTATTTATTTATTTATTTATTTGACAGAAAAAGTACAGAGGGAGACTGGGAGGGAGAAGCAGACTCCCTGCTGAGCAGAGAGCCCATGTGGGGCTGGATTGCAGGACCATGAGATGATGACCTGAGCCGAAGGCAGACGCTTAACTGACTGAGCCACTCAGGCACCATTGACTGTGTTTATTATCTAGCTTACAAAATTCCAACAAATATAAAATTGGTTCTCATGAGGCAGTAGAAATTAGTACCAGCACACCACTGGTCCTACAGAAGGTGAAGACTAGATTTATGAATTAAAGGAAAATCCAGGCCCACAACATCAAGCAATAGGTATTATGCAAAATCTGTGCTTGTGAGCAGAGATGAGACTAACCAAATAGTATGATAGGGTTGGGGAATAAACCCAGAACCAATTTTTTAGATTCCTGCCTATAAGGCAGAGGTTACCAAGTAGTTATCTAGAGTTATATTTTGGGGGGGGGGGGTTCTGATGCCAGGTGGCCAGCTTGTCCATTGTTCATGGAAGAAATGAGCTAGATCTGAGAGGTGGCTGCCAGCTTTGGGTAATTTTGGTGAACTCACACTTACCACTGTCCAAACCATTCTGTCCCCATGGCTTATTTTAGTCATGTACATACCTCTGAAATTTGGAGCACTTCAAAATCAACACTTCAGTAAATACACCATCTGAAAGGCTTCTGCTTCATGGCCTTAAGTAACATCTGCATGTTAACGACTCCTGCATTTATATCTCCAGATTGGGCTTCTTTCCTGAGCTACGCTCTCATATCTCACTGCCCACTCACCATATCTACTTGGATGTTAATGGGCATCCCAAATCTAACATGTTCAAAACCAAACTGCTCCTGCCACCGTCTTCACCAGCTCAGAAAAATGGCTACTCCAGTTTTAGCTTCTTGGCCAAAACTCATAGCCTTATCTTGACTCTTTTGTTTCTCTCTGTCCCACATCCTATTCATCAATAAATCTTGTCAGCTCTACTTTCCAAATCCACCAGTAACTGCCTTTTTCTTTTTAGTTACATCCAACACAGCTTCCATAATCTCTCCACAAGTTATTGCAATAGCCTTCTACTTCTGTCCTCATCCACGTACAGCCCATTCCCACAGCAGCCAGTGTGAGCCTTTTACAATATGATTTGAGTCACGTATTTTCTCTACTGAGAAACTTCAGTGCCTTCCATTATACTTCGAGTAATGTAAGTCTTCAAACCTTTGCTTCTGCTTTTCTCTATCTGGATGTTCCTTCCCAGATGTTCCTACAGCTCTTTTTCCTATCCTGTAGGCTTCCCAAACATGATCTCCTGACCTCTCTACTGGAAATTACAACCTCCATCACAATTTCCCATTTTAACTTTTTTCTCCATGGCACTTATCAGCTGAAAGATGACAATTTTTTTCTTCTTTTCTCCCTGCTAAAATTTAACCTTCTTGAAGGCAGAGATTTTTCTCTGTTTTGCTCACTGCCAAATCCCCAGCACTTAGAAACAATGTCTATTATAGTAGGGACTCAGTAAATAACAGTTGGGGGAATGGATACCCTGTTTGTAGGCATAAAGATATTTCAACACAATTAGGGAGGAGTGGTAGGATGGGACTGAAGAAAAGGTAAAGAAAAAGGAGTCGAGGGAGTAGTAGGACAATAGGTCATTGCATTGAGCATCTGAACCTCTTCAGGTTTCCTGCTGAGAGTCAAAGAAGGTCATGGAACTCTAGAAAACTCTAACTCTCTTGGTGTGGAATAAGGGAGTATATAAAGACAGGTTACGTGCTATCCTAGAAAGATTGTTACTTTTGAAGTCAAGTAAATGCTGTTGCTGCTCCTAACTGTTATTTTCTTGGTTATGTGACTTAATTCCTCTGAGCCTCTCCTAGTTCTCTTCTTTGAATTTTCCAGTCCCTTTTAAGCAGTTAGCTTATCTGGCATCTTTTAACCCCTTGGTCTCTTAAATGCTATCTCCTGTACCCTCTCCAGTACCCTCTTCTCTAGCCTGATCAGACCACTCTTTTCATCTCCATGATTTTGCTCATGCTACTTCCTCAGCCTGATGAAAACAGACAATACAAACTCACCCCCATTCTCTTTTCAGATCAAACTGCCTTTGTGTTCCCATGGTCCTTTCTTACCCATCTCTCTCATAACTTGAAGATGTCATTGGAAAGCGTGAGACTTAGAGCTGAGTCCATCATGAGATCATTATTTTGTAGCCATGTTGACTTGAATCAATCCCTTAAACTTTCTAAGCTTCAGTTTTCTCATGTTGGCATTACTGGGCATTAGAGATGGGCAGATAGAAAGACCTAGTGGTTCTGGTGACAGATTGCTAAAATTGTATTGCAACTCTACTACTTTAGCTGAGTAAAGGAACAAATGAATATCTCCAAGCTTCAGTGTTTTCTTCAACAAAAGTGTGAATAATAGAACCCACCTCATAGGGTTGTTAGGATTTGTTAAGGTATACAGCCATACACTGTCTGATACATGGTAAGCACTCAGTCCAGGTTAATTATTACCATTATTATTATGAGGCTGTTGTAAAGACTCATGAACTATGTATGTGTGTTGGACATCTATTTGCCTCTCTAGATCTAGCCCCCAACTTTCCGCATCCTACTTTATGCTGGCTCTAGACTGAGTTCAAAGTCCTCTATCAGAGATATATTTGTCCTCTGACTCCAGTCAGGCCAGTGGAGACATAAGCAGGAGATGGGCTGCCTCCCTGGGAAGGCTCCACTGGTCATCTCTGTACTGAAGGCCACAGCTCCTGTTAGGTGGCTCTCTCCACAGAGTTCTCCGTTCTCTCTCTGAGAACTGGTAACCACTCTCTCCTTTTGATAGTGACTTCCTGCTCTTATGAACTCTGGAGTACTACACTATCTTGGTTCTCCTTCACCCTGTCTGCTTTGTTGTTTGTAAATAGTCCCTTTGTTAAACTCTGCACAATTTGATCATGTGAACTGCTTCCTGCCTGAAATCCAGTTGATATAGTGTATATCAGAGTAATTTGTGAAGTTTTAACATACATGCCCTTAGCCTTCATGCTTATTTTTCTCTGCATCCTGAGCAACTAGCAGTGTTAAGCACTTGCAAGAATAATTATTTAAAAAATCGATTGTTCTAGATTAAAAAAAAAAATCTGTCTACAAAACATCTCCCAGATATCCCTTAGTAATCTCCAACTCAACATGTCTACTATTGACTCATCATCTGCCACCTCATCAACCTGCTCCTCCTTTTGTATTCCTAAACACTGTTGTTAAGATATCATCACCATTCTGACTACCCACGTGAAAACCTCAAGTCATGTCAGCCTCTCCCTAGGACCTCATGTCCAATATGTATGAGGGGAAGGCAAATATCAAGAAAGCTGGATAGAGAAAGTAGCATTGATCTGGGTACCATTTACTCCTTCCTCACATCTACTTCCTCTGTTACACTTTCCAACACCCTCTGTAGCTCTGGTCACAAATTGCTATCATTTGATAAATATCTTACAACTCTGTTTTATCCCCACAGAAAGTAAAAGGTAAAAATACCACCACTAGAGGGTAAAGATTTTGGGGGTATAAGTGTGTCTTATTCATTGTTTATTCTGAGCATAATTCTGAGCTCATGGCACATAGTAGATATTAAACAAATGAATAAATAAAAGAGATGTAGAACAAATTAACTTTTTCTGAAAAAAAAAATACACTTCTCCTTCTTATTAGGTGTTTTTGACTGGACTTTTTGTAAGAAGTTTAACATTTCTCGTCAGCACCAACGGACAAAAACCATTACCGGGTGCTAAGCGCCTTTGCAAAGTGAACACCTTAGAGCCCTTGGAGAACTGGGGATGCCTATGTTGCTCCGTAAGACTTTGCCTCTGTGACTTCCCTCCAACACCCTCACTCTGTGGCCTCTTTCTTAAGCTTCCAGGTTAAAGTCCTTTTGCTATTGTCATTTGTTTACTTGAACCGTAGTTGTTTCCAGCTGTTAGCTGTAGTGCAGTAACCATTTAAAGTCCTATCACACTTCCTCCTAGAGATAATTGATGCTAATGAGGCATGAAAGAATCCATTGGAATAACTGGTAGACAAGTTTCAGTTTCTTTTCCTGGAAAATAAAACCCTCAAACTTGATCATGTGTGAAAGTAAGACATTTCAATGAAAGGAACTGATTTTAAAAAATCATCTTTTGTCATTAAACCATCTGAACGGAGAGGGTGGTTGGGCCAAGGCAACGTAATTGAGATTGATGTTTATTATTCCTTTGGTCCTGCCCTAATGGGTTCA
Organism: Ursus americanus; assembly: GCF_024610735.1. Classification (NCBI taxonomy): domain Eukaryota; kingdom Metazoa; phylum Chordata; class Mammalia; order Carnivora; family Ursidae; genus Ursus; species Ursus americanus. The sequence goes on along the minus strand of NC_142155.1, from coordinate 3,311,357 downwards.
TGAGAATTGACTATAATGAACAAACAATGGTTCTGATGAATGAATTTATTGGTTAATTCATAAAACATATGGCAGGCTTCCTCTGCCAGAAGTATTTGGGCAAAGGAAAAGCAAATGAAAATCAAGAATAAATAAATGATATGACATAAAAACAATGTTTTGAAGCAGACCAGAAAGGTCAACTAACTAGGGCTTTATTGATCTGGAAAAAAGGAAATCCCAGTTCGAGTCCAAGCACATTTGTGTAAAACTCAGCTTAAACTGGATATAAAGACTGTTTCATTAAAACCCAATGGATGCTGTCCCAATTCTCACATTGTTTTCTATGTTATCACAGTTTTGCTCTATAAAATTCATGCTACAAAATTAATGAATGCTATACACAAGGAGCAGTTACCATCCTCATATTAGTTTGGATAGGTATACCTACCTGTTCTACTTAAAAAACAAAAACAAAAAAAACCCTCAAGAACACAGTGGTTTAACAACAAAAATTTCTGTCTCATACAAAATGTACTGTTAGTCTAGGGAATTCTTTGATTTTGTTTTACTTCTGTTTTAACATTCAAGATGATTGATCTTTCAAGATGATTGATCACTTTACCAGAGAAGAGGGTACCAACAATTGAACACTCTGGCCAGAATATGTCATATAATACCTGATTTCAAAGACTCAGAATCATTACCATAATACAGAAGTCTCATAGAACTGCAATGAGTATTGCCTCGATTCCCTCCTAGTGTGGACCATGGTCAAGACTCTTCTTGGCTTGTGCCTTTTTCTGCCTTAGAGGATGCTGCCTCTTTGCCAGAAGATTATAGTATGAGGGGCCTCAATTTGGCTTTTGACTGCATCATTTCCAAGATGAGTAAGCCTGGACAAATTATTGAACTTCTCCAAGTCTCATTTTTCTCATTTGTTAGATGGGAATAGTATGTCTATTATATAGGATTGTGAGATTGAAAGGAATAATATATGAGAAGTTGTTAGCACTGAATAAGAACTGGATTAATGTTAGGTATTTATCCCCAATAGTGATCTGAAGGGTCACCTACACCCCAATGTTTATAGCAACAATGTCCACAATAACCAAACTATGGAAAGAGTCCTGATGTCCATCAACGGATGAATGGATAAAGATGTGGTGTGTATATATATATATACATATACGTGTGCACACAAAATGGAATACTACTCAGCCATCAAAAATGAAATCTTGCCATTCACAACAACATGGATGAAATTAGAGGGTGTTACGCTAAGTGAAATAAGGCAATCAGAGAAAGACAATTATCATATGATCTCATGTATATGTGGAATTTAAGTAACAAAACAGAGGATCATAGGGGAAGAGAGGAAAAAATAAAACAGAATGAAATCAGAGAGGGAGACAAACCGTAAGAGATTTCTAATCATAGGAAACAAACAGGTTTTCTGGAAGGGAGGGGAGTGAGGGGATGGGGTAACTAGGTGATGAACATTAAGGAGGGCATGTGAAGTAATGAGCACTGGGTATTATATAAGACTGATGAATCACTGAACTCTTTGAAACTAATAACACATTATATATTAATTAATTGAGTTTAAATTTTAAAAAATAATATGGTAAAAAAAAAAGAGAACTGAATAAATGCTTGGCCATCCCAGAAAGTGCAATCAGACCCAAATATGCACTTGTTACCCATGTCATCATGCCTTTCCCATCCACTGAGAAATGCCTCTGAGAGAAAGATATTAAGCAGCACTGGCCAGAGAAGACTGAACTAGGGGACACACAAATGTTTGGATCTAAAATCTCAGTATAGACTATGAAGTGTCTGTGTTACTAGAGTGAGAGTTATCTCTGATCCCTATAAATGCTATACTATAAATGAACTTCAGTTCTTTGAAAATGATGGTGATAGACAAAGGCAACCTAATTCTCTGGAGCCAATTCAAAGCTGATTTAAGTTTACTTTGAAATATAAACAATGGTCTATATTAGCCTTGTAGATAAAGCTTACACAAGATTTTACTCAAAAGTATGCTTTGCTTTTTAAACTTGCTTTCAGGAAGTGGTATAGATGTAACTCTATTTAAACAAAGCCTATTATATGAAAAATTTGAATTTTTGTAAAATAATTGCAGGTATAATTCCTTACTCTACGAAAAGATTCAGGATAGAATCTGAATATCATTATTTGCCTGTACTTTAAAGCATTTTGATTTGCCAACAAAATTTTCAGAATACAACTCTAACTGTATAGGTGTCTGTGAAGGCTGTGGATCATGACTAAAAGACATAATTTCCCTTCTTCCTTTCTGCAGCTTTCCAAAAGAATCATGTCAGGATCCAAGTAAGCACAATCATAGGAATTTAAATTATGATTTCCAACCCCCAGAGAAAAAGATTATTCCTGGAATGACTATTATATTACTGAAAATGTCTGGTTTTCAACAACAACAACAAAAATGTGAGGCATGCAAAGAAGTATGGCCCATACTTAGGGGGAAAAAAAAAAACCCAACAATCTCTAGAAGCTGTTCCTGAGGAAGCCATGATGTCAGATTTACTAGACAAAGACTTTAAATCAGTTAGTTTAGCTATGTTGAAAGTACTAAAGGAAACCATGTCTGAAGAACTAAAGGAAAGTTTGAGAACAAAATCACCAAATATGTCAATAAATACATAGAAAGTATAAAAAGACACTCAGAAAGTCTGGAGTTGAAAAGCACAATAACTGAAATGAAAAATTCTGTAGAAATGCTCAATCACAGATTTGAGCTGACAAAATAGAGAAGCAGTGAATTTGAAAATAGGTCAACTAAGTTTACTCAGTCAATGGAACAGAAAGAAAAGAGAACACATAAAAGTAAAGGAGCCTCATAGAATTGGTGGAACACCATCAACTGTACCAACATAGGTATAATGGTAATCTCAGAAGGAGAGAAAAGAAACAAGCAGAACATTTGGAGAAATAGTGGCTGAAAACTTCCCAAATTTGATTTAAAAAAGAAAAACATTAATTCATCCAAGAGACTGAATGAATTATAAATAGGATAAACCAATGAGATCCACACCAAGATAAATCATTATAGAACTATTGAAAGTCAAAGACAAAGGAAAAATCTTGAAAGAAACAACAAGAAACTCATTACATACATACAAGGGACCCCCAATAAGTTAACAGTTGGTTTCTCATCACAAACTAGGGTGCCAGAAGATAGAAGAATAACATATTTAGAGTGCCAAAAGAAAAAGATTGACCACCAAAAAAAAAAAAAAAGTTCCTTCAAAAATGAAGGAGAAATTAAAGACATTCCCACATACACAAAACCATAGACTACTGCTAGCAGATCTGCCCTACAAGAAATATCACTTTGAATAAGTGTATATGCTAAGAAAAATTAGAGGATCTAGATAAAATAAACATTCTCAGAAAGATACAAACTATTGATATTGAACAAGGAGAAAGAATATATGAATAGACCTATAGCAAGTAAAGAGATTGAATTAGCTATCAAAAAATTTCCCATGAAGAAAATCATCAGACTAGATAGCTTCGCTGGTGAATTCTACCAAATGTTTAAAGAACATCAATCCTCCACAAACTCCTCCTCCAAAATTAGAAAACACTTCAGAATTCATCTTATGAAGTCAAGATAACACTCTTCCAAAACTAGCCAAAATTAGATGTCACAAAAAAGGAAAAGTATAAATAAATATCTTTTATGAACAAGAGACACAAAGTCCTCAAAAAACAAAACCTATCACACTGAATTCAGTAACATATAACAAGCATTACAGACCATGATGACATAGAATTTATTTCAGGAGTGCAAGTTTGGTTTAGCATACAAAGATTACTCAATGTAATATATAGGAGTCTGGCTCCAGGCTGAAACTCTGATCTTTCAGGCCTGATGCAACCAAAAGCAATTACAAAGATTTCCCTGACAGGCCTCTTAGGAAAAGCTATCCAACTAACACACACACCAAACTAGTGCATAGCCATTGTATCACAGTCTCTGGTGGGAGTTGCACTAAAGGACTCAGGCACCCCAGCCATCCTTGTTCTTCTGAATATGTGCTTTTTTTTTTTTTTTTTTTTTTTTTTTTTTTTTTTTTTTTTTTACCTCAGGAGCTTTCATTCAGAGGCCTTCTTATTGGAGGCACTTCAGCGAAGGCCTCTCAGGTCTCTCAGGTGCCTCTGCCAAGCCCACTTTGGTTGGGGTGGGGAGGGAGTTGAAGATAATTTTCTCAATTCTGACTCACTAGTATTTTTACACTCATAGCCATTCTCCCTCTCCCTCCCCTGCATCCCTGGGTCCATAAAATATCAGGACCCTTTTGTTTGGGTCTTCCTCAGCAGTGCGATGATCTCCCTGTCTGGATTAATATATCTGACCTCCTGGCACCATTTCATGGGGAAACATAAAACACTGGGGGAGCTAGTACTTTCTCTTGTTTAGTTTCTTGCTTACACTGAATGAAAGCTTGACTATTACCTTAATTTTGGTTTGTTGTTTTAATTGACCACCTAGAACGTAGACCACTGGTAGCTCAGCTCTCTCCAGCTCAGCTGTTGACAATATACCATATTAATATGATAAAGAACAAAGCTACTTATCTCAATAGATGCAAAAAAAAAGCACTTGACAAAATAAACAGCATTTTATTACAAAAACACAATAAAAATAGAAGGCAATTTCTCAAGCTGAAAAGGGACATCTGTGAAAACTCACTGAAAGAAATTTAAAAAGATAAATAAGCAGAAATACATCCCATGTTCATGGATTGGAAGACTTAATGTGACTAAAGTGGAAATACTCTCCAAATTGTTACATAAGTTCAATTCCCATTAAAATCCCAGCTTCCTTTTTTGGAGGACTTGACAAGCTGATTGTAAAATTCATATGGAAATTCAAAGGTCTGAGGAAAGCCAAAACCACCATGGGGGGGGGGAAGGAATAAAGTTGGAGAATTCACTCTTTCTAATTTCAAAACTTACTATAAAACTACACAGTAACCAACACAGTATGGTACTGACCTAGGATGGACATGTAGATCAATGGAATAGAATTGAGAGTCTAAAAAGAAACTTCTTTATAGTTAACTGGTTTTTCACAAGGGTGCAAAGACAATTGAATAGAGGAAAGAATAATCTTTTCAACAGATTGTGCTGAGACAATTGAATATCCACATGCAAAATAATGAAGTTAGATCCCTACCTCACACTAAATAAAAATTAATTTAAAACTTTATGTGTAAAATCTGAAACTATGAAACTCTCACAAGAAATCATAGGCATAAATCTTTGTGATCTTAAATTAGGCAATGGTTTCTTAGATATAATTCCAAAAACACAAGCTACAACAATAGAAAAATGGATAAATTGATTTTATCAAAATTAAAAATCTCTGAACTTAAAAGGACACCTTTGAGAAAGTGAAAAGACAATCCACAGAACGAGAGAAAGCATTTGCAAATCTCATATCTGATAAAGGACTTGTATTTAATATATATAAAGAACTATTACAACTCAAGAGCAAAAAGACAAACCAATTTAAAAAGTGAGCAAAGGATCTGAATAGAAATTTCTCAAAATAGGGGTACCTGGGTGGTTCAGTCAGTTAAGCTTCTGCCTTCAGGCTTGGGTCATGATCCCAGGGTCTTGGGATTGCGTCCCACATCGTGTTCCCTGCTCAGCAGGGAGCCTGCTTCTCCCTTGCCCTCTGCCACTACCCCTGCTTGTGTTCTCTTCCTCTCTCTCTGCCAAATAAATAAAATATTAAAAAAAAAGAAATTTCTCAAAATAATACATACAAATGACCAATAAGTTCATGAAAGATGCTTAGTATCATTAGCCATTTAGGGAAATCCAAATCAAAACCAGAATGTACACACATCCAAAAGGATGGGTAGAATTAAAAAGACAGGCAAATACAAGCACTGGCAAAGATGTAGAGAAATTAGAACCCTCAAATATTGCTGACACAAATGTAAAATGATGTAGCCATTACAGTTTAGCAGTTACTCTAAAAATTAAACACAGAGTTACTATATGATCTAGCAATTCCATTCCTCAGTGTATGCCCAAGAGAATGGGAAGCATATATCCACATACAAACTTATATACAAATGTCATAACAGCATAATTTTTTTAAGGTTTTATTTATTTGAGAGAGAGAGAGAGCATGAGCAGGGGGAAGGGGCTGAGGGAGAAGGAAAAGCAGACTCCCTGCTGAGGAGGGAGCCTGACTCTGGGCTCGATCCTAGGACCCTGGGATCATGACCTGAGCTGAAGGCAGTCACTTAACCAACTGAGCCACCCAGGTGCCCCATAACAGCATTATTTGTAATAGCCAATAAGTAGAAACAACCCAAATACCCATGAATTGATGAGTGGAAAAAAAAATTGATATAGTCATACAATGGAATATTATTCAGCCATATAAAAGGAAGTACTGATGCATGATACAATATAGATGAAGCTTGAAAACATTATGCTAAATTAAAGAAAAGAGACAAAAAAGACAGGCTATTGTATGATTCCACTTATATGAGATTTCCAGAATACTCAACTCCATAAAGAGAAAATAGCTTAGTGGTTGCCAGGGGCTAGAAGCAGGAAGGAATATGGAATGAGTGGTAATGGGTACTCCATCTTCTGGAGTTAGATAGGTGATGATTGCACAATCTTGTGAATATACAAAATACACTGAATTTTACACTTTAAAAGTATGAATTTTATGGTATGGTATGTAAATTTTTTAAAAACCTATGGGAAAATCTAAAAAGAAAATTAAAACTATCAAATAACTTTATGACCTGGAAACAAACTCCACAAACTCCCTCACTCCACTAACATTCTTAGATATTCCATTCTGTCTCTTTCTTATATACATATTTTAATTAGGGGTGTGTGTGTGTGTGTGTGTGTGTGTGTGTGTGTGTGTTTATGTATTTATATACATAAATTTTCCCCCATGGTATTGTGAGGTTATTTTTTTAAGGACAAAATATTAAGGTGTATTCTAAAGAATCCTTTTTCTGAAAGAGTTGGCTAATCTGTGCCAGTATTTCAGTTTAAGCTCATTTGCTGCTTGGGTGTAAAATGCTTTCTAGGGGAAGGTCTTCACCTTGAAAATGATTTTGAAGAGTGATGAAATTGAGTGTTGAGATTTACTAATACCAAGATGGAACAGGAACATTGTTCAACATGGATTTTTACAAAACTTTTTCTTTCTCCCTCAGCATTCCTTCCTTTTATAAATATCCCTGCTTTTGAGCACAGGTCTATAGTCAAAGGCTATATGCGAGCTAATGATTAACTAACTGCCCTGATTATTTGCCAAGCTAATGTTGTACAGGAATACTGCATGTTGAATGATAAAATCCTTGGTTACCACACATTAACTCTGGTACAATATGTATTCTAAATGTTCCCCATTTGAGCAGGAAAGTTCAGTACATTTTAAGTCTTTTTTTTTTTTTTCCTGTTTGTGTTTTCACTCAGATACAAAAACAGCACACCAGGCTTTTCTAAGTGTACAAACAGCTCCAGTGTCCTAATTTAGTAATAAAAATTAGGAATAGATTAAGACACCAAATTAAAATACAAAAGTATTGAGATCCTTCCTGAGTACTTACATGATATAAAAGATATTTGAAGCAAAGCAATGGTTCTTGTAAAATGGATCCTATCTATGATATTGTAGAAATATTTCAGAAGATGGTTCAGGTTAAATATATGATCTAGATGATAGCCATTAAAAAGCGTTTGTATAATGCTTTGTTTTCTAGGCCTTTGACAGTATTAAATTGGTTATCAGTTACAGTATAATAATGACCCAGTTTTTAGAAAAGGCAATTGAAATGCTGGTGGTTAAATTTGCTCAAACCCGCCCAGTGACTCAATGGCAGCTTAAAAGTCTTGGTTCTTTAATTCTCAGGCCTGGTTCTAATGCAGCTGGGTCACAAGGCCTTTATAATAAAACTCATAAAAACACATTTTATGTGAGGCAACTGGTTAGAAAAAAATATAACCTTTCAAATTATATCACCATTTTCCACATAAAAGCCTCAGCCAGCCTCTTAATTCATACAACCTTTGGAAGCCATAAATTCACTCCCCAGGGAGAGCTGATGTAGATTTGATTGGGTGACTGTTCCTTCAGACTCAGAGTGGGTAGGAGCCAGCCACCTACAGCACATCCCGGGAAATATTGAAATCCTCTTAACACAGGGAGAAATTTGCTGCCTGAGGAAGACTCGTTTAGCCCTGCAGTGGACTTCCTAAAGACAGAGTCATTTATTCTGGCTAAAGGTTTAATCTTTATCTCTTGATTGCAAACCAAAGAAAACCTTTAGACTTGCCAGATGCCTAGAGAGGAATGTTTCATAAATGTTAACAGATATGGGACCCTGTAAATAGAAATGCTAAGAGTATTTATGCATAAAAATTGAAGTAATCATAAAAGGAAATGCTCCCTTTTGGAAAATTGGTATATTTAATGCAATTTCTATTTTTAGGCAATATTATCTTCATTTTATGTGTTTTTATTTTTTTGTTATTTTTTTCATCATGATAGGTATACTTTTTAATCCCCATCATCTATTTCATCAATCTCCCCACCCACCTTCTCTCTGATAACCATCAGTTTGCTCTCTATAGTTGAGTCTGTTTCTTGGTTTGTCTCTCTTTTTTATTTCCTTTGCTGCTTTGTTTTGTTTCTTAAATTCCACATATGAGTGAGCTTATATGAGATTTGTCTTTCTCTGACTGACTTATTTTGCTTAGCATTATATATTCTAGTTCTATCTGTGTTGTTGTAAATGGTACAATTTCATTCCTTTTTATGGCTGGATAATATTCCGTTGTATATGTATACTACCTCTTCTTTATCCATTCATCTATTAATAGACACTTGGGCTACTTCTATAGTTTGGCTATTATAAATAATGTTGCAGTAAACATAGGTGTGCATGTATCCCTTTGAATTAGTTTGGATTTTGGGGGTAAATACCCAGTAGTACAATTACTGGATCATGGGATAGTTCTATTTTTAATTTTTTGAGGAACCTCCATACTGTTTTCCACATTGAATGCACCAGTTCACATTCCTACCAACAGTGCAAAAGGGTTCTTTTTCACCACATCCTTGCCACACCAAAACTAAAGCTGGAATTTCTACCTTTTAATAGTGTGGTTTTACTTTAGAACTTCATGAATGGCCAGTTAAACAAAGCAAAAAGCAGAGGGCTTGGAAATTTTCCTATTTTAATATCTTAAAGAGTTATCCTGTTTTCAATATAAAGTCTTCTTTATGCTACAGCTACCTTATAGGAAATACTAAAAAGTTAAATGAATGGAAAAAAATACAACTAAAATTTTTTGAATTTATGTTTAGTACTTTTTTCAACATAAATATTTATGTATCCAGGTAGGATCTTATTTTTTTATTTATCCTTAAATCTACTTTTGTGCATAGAACCTTAAAATACAGCATTCCCCCCATGTAATTACAAATTCTATGAGACCATCATTTTAAACTGCTGTGTAATATTCCAACATATAAATGTACCATAATTTATTTATATATTCCATTATTGATGAACATTTAGACAATTTTCAACTTTTTGTATTATAAATTACAATCCAGTAAACATCTTAGTGAATAAAAGGTTTTCATGCATTTCAGCTTCTGTTTGGAATCGATAAACAGATAATATGTTAAATCACTATCATCATTGAAGATGAAAATTACCAACAGCCTTTCTTTTCTCTTCAGGTAATTTACAGTCTTCTTTTTGCATTTATAATCATTGAATTTGGACTGCAAGCCAAGGAATTGGGTCCAGTACTGCATTTTTACTTGCATACCACTGATATTCCATAGATGTCTTGCGTGATAATTCCTCTGCTTTGAATAACACCACAAAGCCATTTAAGCTATAAAATGAACTTTGAACAAGAGATAACTAGAAAAATTATCTAAGAAAGAGGCAGAATAAGTGATAGTCTTTGCTCTGGTGATTTTCAGGCAGCTTTTAAAATCATTTTATCTTATTATTGCCATAAAGCTTAAACACTAGTAGGGCCTGAAGGGACAATTTTTCAAATACAAGTTTCCTTGTATAGCTTCCCCCTAGAAATGCCTAGAGTTCTCTAAACTACATTTGAAAACTCACTGTTTTGGGACATGTAACATAGCACATGGACTTTCATAACTGTGTGAACAAACAGTTCTTTTCTGTTTCAGGGCAATTTTTAAATGCAAAGTAAGGCTTGCCATCCTCAGAGGCAATATTGGCATCCTGAGACAATTTTGGTCATCTGATTCCTGAGTGTTTGGCCAACAGCTGTGGCCAAAATGGATAATTGTGCCTGGTTAAATTTAGTTCTCTCTGACATCACACATCATAGAGAAAAGCAGCACCACACGTTTTTCTTCAAAGAGGGTGGAGAATTCATATAGATGATTCAGAATCAAGGAATGAAAATGACAACAGACATTCAGATGCAACACTGAAAACAAAAATCTCTCCAAGTTGGTTGGCTAAAGAGATGCTAGAAAATTCCCGAGTAGAACTGAGAAATGTGACTCCTGTGGTTAGTGGCAAGGAGTCATTTGCAGCACCATCAGAAAGTAAAGGGGAGGCAACAGAGCAAGGCCCTGTTATGTCTGGCCTCACCAACTATCATGTAGTCTTTTTATGGAAACTAGATAAACAACGTGCGTCACTGTGGCTATTTCACTCTATCAGTAAAGTAGAAGGAAGAGCTCCATGAACTGTAGATATCTGCAGTATATAGGTCTCTCCAAGCAATTGTTATACAAAAGAAAGAAATTGAAATGTATTCTGCTGAAGACTGGAATTTTAAACAGAAAAATATTTCTAAATATACAGATGCCTACCAACTGTTCCCAGAAGCATCCGTGTGGGTATAACACCCTGCCTATCAGCCCCCATGTTTGGGGTTTCCAGGCCAACTTTCTATCTCCAATGCAGAAACATTTCTAGGAACTCTAGTTCTCCAAGATTTAAACTGTCTTTACCTGTATCCCCCACTGCAGTCTTGTGCTGCAGGCAAGGAAAGGAGAGAGGAATGAGGGCAGAGGATTTCTGCCCTCTCTTCATCCCACCTTCCTCTAATCTCTGCTTATCAACAGTTGTTGATTGAGAAGTTGATGTATTGTAGTCTTGCCTCTTTCTTGTGCTTGCTGAGTTTTGATGGATCCTTACCCTTCCTTCCCATCCCTTTTCTTTGAGATTTCAAGTTATTTAACAGGGTGCATCCCTGAGGGGGTTGGGGTGTGCAGGAATGAACATAATGTGGTGTGCATACTGATCTATGGGTTAGTCCTATCTCACAAATATACTTAAGTTAGAAGGCATTATCTGCCTCAGAAAAAGTTTGGTGGAAGTCCAACCTTTCCTCACTCTCATCCCTGTTCCACCCTGCTCCCTTCTTATGCTGTGTTTTTTGTGTTCCCAGGCAAGACCCCTGTGACTTCTACCCACTTCTTCATTTGTCCCAGACTCTGGCAAGGTTAACTGTTGGCCAGAGAGTATTGTCCAGAGGCACACTAATCACTGAGCTCACTGTGCCTGATTAAGAAAGAGGGAGACAACTCAAGGGCAGGGTCCACAATGTGATGATGGAAAGGGAAATGGGTTTGGAGTCAATCAGAACTGGGTCAGAATCCTGGTGGCACTATTTACACAGACAAGTAACTCTTTTAAACTTGAATGTCAGTTTTCTCATCTTTAAAATGCAACTAGTAACACCCACCACAAGGAACTTCTGGATATACTAAATAAACTAATGCACGTGAAATGACTGGTGCGTTATAGATGATCAGTCCCAGGGTCAGTTTCCTTCCCTCTCCTGCTCAGTTTCCGTTCCTTCTATCTTCCCAGGCCCTCTTTCATCCATATGTGACACATCGATGAAACAATTAGTAGCTGTTGACTGAATGAACTAGTGTGAATATGCTGGTAAGTAGGCTCTGTTCACTAAGTGTGTATAGCAAAATCCCCTTTGTGACCAGTCCCAATTCTTGCTGTGTTTGGGGACTTCCCTAGGCTCCAAAATTCTCCAGATGGACAGCAAGAGGGATAGGGGTGAGATGAATGCTACTGTTGTTTTTTATGTGGGTCAGTATATATAACTACGCATCAAGTAGATTTTTGTATAGGGTAGATTTATACTAATTTTCTGTTTCTAGGAAAGAGTTTCTCACATTATACTCCTCTGTGCTTACTAGAAAGGCCTTAAATAGTGTGGTCTCTGCCAACCTCTCCATCCCATTTCCTGCCATCTTGCCTCCCTTCCAAATCTCCAACACCTTCTAAATTATACTTTCAGTAATTCAAAGCGCTGCTACTTTCTCAGTGTTCTGAGTAAGTCATTCCTTCATTAGATCCATCCTTCCCTCAATCTCTCCACCCACTATCGATGAACTAATCTTTTACTCAATGGTTACTTCTGGGAAGGCTTTCCTAAAATCACCTCTCCCCTTTTCATGGCTCTCTGGACTTTTCCTTTTTTTGTCCACCATGTTTATAATTTTATTGTCTGCTAGTTTGGTTGCTGTCTTCCTCTCTCAATTCTCATCCTCATGAGAACAGGGTGGACATCTCTTCTGCTTTCTTCTGTGTTCCTATAGTTCTCCACATTTCCTGGCACATAGTAGGTGTTTTAAAATGTGTGTTGAAGGAATGAGTAAGGAGTTAAAGTTACTTCACTAATTCACATTTTTTCCCCTCTTCAAGTAATACTCCTCTCAATAAGAAATGGTTGGATATATTTCCCACAGGGTTATTTTATATAATTTGGGGAACCTGAATATGACTATTTCTATCTGAATTTTTGGTGTCTAATGTTGTTGAAAACCAGTTTCTTGTAACAAAATACAACCGAACTTCCAGTGGGCAAATAGAGGAACTACAGGAAGAAACACCCTTTTTAAATAGACAAGTTCTGTGGGTCATTCAATTCTAATGAGCAGCAGAAGCAATTTTATTTATTGTCCCCAATTTTATTAACATCTACCCATCATTTCTCAATAAGGATACAACTATATATCTCTGATCTCCTTCTTAGAATCTTTATGATGTTATAAATGCAGGTATACTCCTTCAGTAAGTATAAAATGATTCATAAGGTGTATAACATCACAGAAAGTTTGACAAAGAAAGTAAAAGGTAACTAGAGTGCAATTGCTTGAGTTGTGTTACTAGGTTACTATTCAGTAAACCTCCCACTTATCTTGGGCTTCTGGTATTTTCAATTCCATTTAACGACGGTTGGAGTTACCTTGATGTGTCTAGCCCTATAATTTATTAAGAGTCTGGCCAGAAAGGTGGTTATTCATAATAACAGGAGGCTGAGTGTGTTTTTAAAAAAGCCTACAGCTAGAGAAATGGACCGAGTTATCAGGGAGGACAGTGGGAGGAAGATTTGACTGACTTATTTTGATAATATTTTTTCTTAGTATCTGACTGCATGTAATTTTTCATGAGACTTATCCTATGTGTATAAATTGGCACATTGGTACCAATCGATGGTAGTAACATTAAGACCTGTTAGACACATATGTTCTGCTCCTAAATGTTGTCTTTTAGCACAGGTGGAAGAAAATTGAATGGTATGTTTTTCAGTTGTTCAAGTTTGTTTATTAAAATGGAACAATGGCAACACAGCTTTCCCAGAAATATAAGAAGAATCACCCACAGACTGTCATAAAACATGAATATTGAGTGATATAAATGGAACATAAAAAATAGCTATGGACTTTGATCTTCATATAGGCCTAACAGAGCTGTCAAAAAATTAAAAGAAACTCAATAAATAAGTCATTCATTTATTCAAGCAGGAAATCTTATGTATGTTTTAGCAGCTAATATCTGTCAGAGATAGCACTGGGAGCAAGGGGAAGGAGGAATTAAAACTGTGGAAAAAGACAAGGCTACTGAACTCTGGGAGTCAGACCCCCAAATTAAATATTTACAATAATGTTGAGCAAGTGCTTTCACAGATAAGCAAAGGACTAAGAAAACACAACAGGAAGTTCGAATGCTTCCTGGAGGAGTTCAGAGGGGCTTCAGAAAGCTGGTAGCCTTGAACAGGCATTCACGGATGGATGCATATTTCTCCACTGAAATCTCCATAGGGTACTGAGGCAATCCACTGCACTGCTGAGCTGAAAGCTTGTGAAAGAAAATCAAACACATCTGAGAACAGATGGCTACTATAAATTACCTCAAGTAAGCCCTTCTCAGTGGACCTTAGGTTCCACTAACTCCAAGGTAACATTAACAACCACAACAATTACTACTACTGCTATAAGTAACATTCACTCATGATCTGTTATTAAAAATTATTATTTGTTAAATATTAAGAATCTATAGCATTTAATGCTAGGTACCAATCTCATTTTTTTTTAAGATTTTATTTATTTATTCAACAGAGATAGAGACAGCCAGCGAGAGAGGGAACACAAGCAGGGGGAGTGGGAGAGGAAGAAGCAGGCTCATAGTGGAGGAACCTGATGTGGGGCTCGATCCCATAACGCCGGGATCACGCCCTGAGCCAAAGGCAGATGCTTAACCGCTGTGCCACCCAGGCGCCCCAGTGCCAATCTCATTTAATTTTTACAGTCAGGTGCTGAAAATACCATCCCCACTTTACAGATGAAAACTTTGAGATGAAGGGAGGTTAAGTAAATTGTCTAAGGTTATGCAGTCAGGAGTGGTGGAATGAGGATTCAAATTAGAGTTTGACTTCAAGGTGTATGTTTCTGCTTTCTTCCAATCCAGGGAAGTATTTGAGAAATTAAGATTTTAAAGGCATGAGACAGATAAGATGACAGGTTCTCTTCAACAAAAGAATGAAAATATGTGATTCACTGAAGCAAGAGGCAGAAGTAGAATGTGCCTTGAAGTGGTAAACATGGTTCTTTTATTCTGGAAAAATCTCAAACATAAAAAAAAAAAGCATACTATAATAAAACAAATCCATGCATTCATCATCTCCTTCAACAATTATCAACATTTTGCCAAATCTGTTTCATCTCCCCCTAACTTTTTTTTTTAACTTGGGTATTTAAATGCAAATCCCAGATATCAACTCTTTTCTTTTTTCTCTCTTTTTTTAAGATTTTATTTATTTATTTGAGAGAGAGAGAGAGAGAGTGTGTGTGTGTATGTGTGTGTGTGTGAGAGAGAGAGAGAGAGAGCAGGAGCAGTGGGGAGGGGCAGAAAGGAGGGGCAAAAGGAGAAGCAGACTCCCTGCTGAGGACCCTGGGATCATGACCTGAGCCCAAGATATACACTTAACCAACTGAACCACCCAGGCACCCCTCTTTTTTCTCTTGTAAATACTTTGATATATATCTCTATGTGATAAGGGTGTTTTCCCTCTGTTACCATCATAGCCATATTTGAAAAGCATTATTCTCCTTAAAAAGAAGATATGATGCCACTTGAATGTTTTCAAAATTAAAATGTAGCCTCTATAAGAATAAAATAACAAAAACTTAGCTCTACTATTTAGACATGTAAAGTCATGTTGACATCATTAGTCAAATCATATGCAAATGAAGTGTTTCTAAATGATCAACTTTTGATCATTTTAGGCACACATAACAGAATTTATAGGTGTTAAGGAAGCAGAAACCCTTCATTGGTTCAAAATGAATGAGGACATGTATTAAACAATGAGATACAGCTTAAAAATGTGTCTCTTGTGAAAATACATAGGACAGAATTTAAAAGTCCTGCTCTTTAAACATACTAGACAAGAAGAAAATATGCAAACACAAAGAAATTAGTGCCAGAAAACAGATATGAGTACTCATTCAGCTATATTAAAACAAACAAAAAAGAATTAAAGAGCTGAAGTAAATTCAATTAGACATTTATTCTGGTCAATACTTATATCAAGTAGACATGTGTCATTTTTATAAGCAAGTTGCTTTTCCTCTTTCAAAACCATTCAGCTATAATGCCTACCTCACACTCACCTGCACCCCAGCTGTCTAGACCAAAGTCTCAAGTCATTATGTTAAACAAGGAACCAAGCTCTAACAAATATAATAGAATCATGATAAAAATGATACTTGGTTAAATGGTTTACTGGCCCAATTTACACACAAAGAAAGTTAAGCATGAAATATAACTTTGCCAGAATATCACAGTAGAGCTTTCATAAGGGGTATTGAGGCTAGGTCTACAAAAATTTAGCCAAATTGGACTGGAAAACAATAACAAAACAAAACAAAAAAACCCATGTGTCTGTTTAGCCCATAGCTTGCCAGTAGCTTCACTAGGAGCTAGAAATTCCAGCATTTTCTTCCACTGATCTTGAGGCCATCTTTTCAAACAACCCTGTTCCCAAAAGGCCCCAATGAAAGTCAGCTCCTACAGACATATGCTGACTCAGTCAAGAAAGGCCAGCCAAGCACCATTGAAAACTCACCTGGTTGAAGGATCCATGAGCTGGTCAGTTCACCTCTGATGTGAGAAAACAGTTTGTTTCTTCTCTAATTAGATACTAGCAAACTAAATGAGTAGATTCATTGGAGTAGGCTATCATTTTACCACCTGGATGAGAGAACAAGAGATGCCAGAGATATGATTCTTCAGCAAATTGGCTACCGCTGCCAAATTGCAGATTTGAGTAGCCCAAGACAGTAACTATATAACAGAATATCTGTGTTAGACCTAAAATTTTCCTGAAACATGTTTTTATATTTCTTATGTTGCACTCATCAGGTGTGTCAGGGTATATGCTAAGAAGTGCAGATTGGCTATTAGTTTGTCTTTCTAACTGGACTGAGCCAGTGAAAGAGCGCTAAAAGGATTGATTCATTTAAGGTTCATGACTTTGATTTTTTTGTGCCTCAGTTTATTCATTCATCTGTAAAATCAATGAGATAGACTAATATTCATCTAAAAGTACCTTCTAGTAGTGAGCTGAAAATAAATAAGAAAATGCATTTTAAAAGTTAAACATGCAAAGTATAATTTTTATTGTGGGTGATTTTCCTCTCTAAGCTATTTTTTGGTCTTGTTTTCTTTGTGTTTTGTACCTACCTTTGTAGTACAGGAATGCTTAATATTTTATACACAAAGGAAAACTGGTCAAATGTAATCAGAAACAGATATTAATCTACAAAGGTGCTTAAATTTTCAAGATCAATAATATTCTAAGTAACAACCTCAAAGAACATGTAATTAATGAACAAAATAAACTGTAATCTCAAGAAACAGATAATTTGCAACCTTCTTGGGCCTTAGTATTTATAAACTTATTTTTGGACTTCAGGAAAAGGATGCAGCAAAAGAAATTGTTGTACACATTACATGTTGATTTTAGGCTCCACTAAAGAATATGATTAGAGTTTGGCTCACAAATTGTTGACAAAAAAATTGTTTTAATATTTTATTTGGTAATTTCATTGAGTGAAAAGTTTATGGAGGTAAGGAAGACTAATGTCCTTTTGGTCTTTTATATTCTATTCCTCCCCATTCTGTCCTTGTATATGTATTAGGGGAGGATGAGGGATAATAGGAGGAAAGCTTTATTTAAAAAGGACTGTTTTTTTTCTGGCAAATTCCCAATCTAAATTCCTAAGAAAAAAGATGTCTTCTGTGGAACTGCTACTGTGTAGATACTAGTTTTTGCTGTCATTTTCAGAATAGCACGGTGATTTAGTGTGTTCACTCTGAAATCAGACTTACTGAGTTGCTATCTCTATTCCACCACTTACTAGACATGTGACAGAGAACAAATTATTTAACTGTTCAGTTTGCATGATCTGACCCATAGAGTGGGAGTCATGCGGAGTGGTTATGAGGCTCCACGAGTTAATACATAAAGTGCTTAGAACAGAGTAATTTCTCAGTAAGTTTTACTTATTACTTCCAGATATATTGCACATTAAATAAAACCTCTGTTTGCTGTGGAAAGTGCTTTAATCTTCTTTGCTGTGTTTGAAAATAAGAGATTCTTGAAGTAAAAAGAGAAATTAAAAAAAGAATTCTACCAACTGCAGAAGAAACAGATTTTAAATCTAACTTAGAATTGAAAGGGAAGACCTACTCCTGCCAGAAGAAAAAATTGCCCATGAAACTTTTATTTTTTTTGCTCACGAAACTTGAACTATTGGTAACAGAGGTCACCTTGGGAAAGCAGGATCCTGCAGGCATTGGTGTAGACACAGTTCTTTTGGAGAACAGCCCAGGGATACAAATCAAAACTATCCAGCTTTCATTTTTTGTAACTTAGTGAGCAATTCCTGGGAACCTAAGTTCTAAGAAATTAGTCAAGAGGGGAATAATCTCTATCGTGTTCATAAAAATGGTCATTGTAATATTATGTATAATAGTGAGAAACTAAGAAATGACCTAAATATCTCATGGGAGAATGTCTAATTGATGGAATATTATATCATTAATAAACTACATATAACTGCGGCAGTATAAAAAATGATGCTTAATATTAAGAGAAAAGGGGTCTTGAAAGTATATGTATCATATTACTATATCATATTACTATAATGTTGTACAATCACATATTTATAAATATTTTATGTAATTATATAATTACAGGCAATAAGGGAATTGGGAGAAAACAACTGGGTTTTGTCTGGAGCAATCAAGAGTAAATTCCTTTAAATTGTTCTATATTGATGCTTAAAGAATAATACAAAATTAAAGCGCAAACACGTATGAAATACAATGCCTGAACTAGTCAATTTATGTTTTAACACACTGATGGTTTAAATTACTGTTGGATTTCATTAATTCTTGGAGGATTTTTTATTGCCTTTCTGCTGGTACTCTACAAGTAAAACAATACATTTCACACGTGTGATAGGAAACCTGTGTTATGACTTGGCAGGTTTGAAGTGAGAAAATATTTTGTTAATTGTTCAACAGTTGATAATTATAAAGAATTGGAGGCAGAGTAGAAACCAACATGACCCACACCTACTATGCAATATGTAAGCTTTTTAAAAATATGACTCCTCACTGGAAATACTACAAGAAAATTATGATTGATTCCAAAGTACAAAAATTTATCCAATACCACTCTAGTCAGGCATAATGCTAGCCTCTAGGAATTCCATAAAACCACAAATGCAGACTGGAAAGAGTATGTGTCCAGTTATAACTAGATCTTGAATTCCCTTGCTACTGACTTCAGCAACAAATTTCAGCATCATGCTCAGAAACGTGACTCCACAAAGCACACCTGAGCTGGACGGACCCAAGGATTGGACCAGCCAGCTCATGGCTGAAACCAGCAAAATACCAACATGATACCAAGTGACTCCTCTTCCCAGTGTTAAGGGGAGTCATAAGGACAAACAGACACCGTCTTGGGAAGGAAGAAGGGAAAGGGAGAAGCCACCATGATAAGGACTCAAACTTAGAACTCATGGGAATACTTACCTCAAAAGAGATCTGAAATCTCAATAGACTGCTTAACCTGGAGGAGGCAGAGAAACCATTATTTGAAAATAGTTATCTCTCTCCTTGCCACCCAGAGGAGTACAGGGCGGGGGTGAGGGGAGGGCAGTTTATAGGAACATTAGATAGTGATAGAAAGTAGGGTTGTTTTCCTTGTTTAAGAAGTATATCCCTACCCTTCTACGATGTAGGCACTCTTAAAGCAGAAATCACATTTTATTATTCTACTTATCTGATGTTAAAAATTAGGACATTTGCCCCTAATAGTTATACAAGAAATGACACTGAATGAATCAATCATAAGAGTTGAAGGGATCAGAGAAGTGTCCTAATTCACCATCCTGATTTCAGGTAGACTTACATAATTCATCACAGAAACTTTTGCCTGGGGACCTGAAGCATTTATACCGGGATTTGCTCTTGGTCTATTGTGGTAAGGAGGCAGAACAGTCACTCTCCACTGGGCCTCTATTTCTTTTCCTTTCTTCCTTTCATTTTGAATTGCAAACTTTTTTTTTTTTACTATTAATAAATTTCTGTCCTTCCTCTCTTCACTCCTCGTATTATACTTCCAACAAAGAAAACACTACTCTTGTTGAACCATTTAGGACAAATGTTAGAGCAAAATAGCAAAAGGATTGTTTAATCAAGGCAAAAACTTGTAAGGAGGTTAAATTATCACCACCCTTGATTATTTTGATTTTTCAAAGGAACATTAATTTTTTTTCACTGATGAGAGATGTCTGCAGATTACTCTTTGAGTATTTGAATCCTCCCTATGTACTAGCACAATCAGTTTTATACAATAATCAAGCTATAAACACACCATATACACCATTTTCCAGCTTCACCAAGTTTGGTTTTGGTTTTTTTTTCCTTTTTTCTTTGGTCTTATTTATTTGCTGGATTTTTTTTTTCCTTTGAAGGGAAAGAAGAGCCTTCCCTAGTTACATCTACTTTAGGGACATTTATTTAGAATGAAATAAAAGTGACTTGTAATTATAGTTTAATGTTTCAAAGTAGAAAACTGTACCAAATTGTTTAACCAAATGTAGATTTGGTTGAGACTCCAGAGTTACTTCTAAGTCAAGGCCTCGAAAAGTCTGAACCATTGCTTATCTTTAATTTATGGTTCTCTCCTAGAGGCATCACTGAACTGATTGTTCACCAGGTTAAAATTTTGGCTTAGAAAAGTTGTGTAACACAGAACAGACTACAAGACAAACTCACATTGCATTCTTTTTCTCAGTTATGGCATCTGTTTCTCTCAACCAAAAACTCCCTCAATTACATTTTTCCAATCCTGATTAACAGAGCTGTCTACATGGGGCGCCTGGGTGGCTCAGTCATTAAGCGTCTGCCTTCGGCTTGGGCCATGATCCCTGCGTTCTGGGATGGAGCCCCGCATCGGGCTCCCTGCTCAGTGGGAAGCCTGCTTCTCCCTCTCCCACTCCCCCTGCTTGTGTTCCCTCTCTTGCTGCCTCTCTGTCAAATAAATAAATAAAATCTTAAAAAAAAAAAAAACAAAAAAAAAACAAAAACCAGCGCTGTCTACAAAAGTGGTCTAATAAAAAGGCAGGGTGTTGGATGGGCTCTCCTGAGATTTGTAAGCTCTCTCATTTCCTCTTTTTCTAATTTTGGCTTCATAAAATACTGTTTGTGGCCTCCCATGAGAAATTATCTGGAACATTTAAGCCTTCTAATCTGCAGAATATAAAAGATCCATATACCTACAAGTTTAGAGTAAAATATTATGATGTAGAACTATGTTTTTCTCGAGTTTTCTTAAACTTCCAGGCCTTTGGCACTTTAAATGGAGAGCCTTACAAAATAAAATTTTCCCCATTGTGCCTGGATTTGTTCCTGGACAAACAGCCCAGACTTCCAGGGAAAGAGAAGATGACCAAAGTGACTATGGGATAATGAGGGCACTGTGACTTCATTCTAGCATTTACTACAGTACTCCCCCATAGTGAAGTACATCATATAGGATCTTAGGAAGGAGCAGATTGTACAGTCAAATTGGGTCTTTTGAGGAAAGATTTGCACAGCTGCTATTTATGAAGGTGAGGGCAAGGTAAGGAAACCACAAGTACCTAGAAGTTAAGAACAGCAGGGTCAGAAGGAGTGATTGATATCATCCTGGGCCTGAAATGCAAAAAGAGGAGGCAGTTACCAGAACTTAGTGACAGAGCGCAGAGACAGAGACCCATGTGGAAAGGGCTGTTGGCTAGAGGTTGATCTACAGTAGAGGGATGCAGCCCACCCACGGTGAACTGATCCTTGAGCTCCATAGCTGTCATCAGAGGATAAGGGAATCTATTGACGCAGGTCAGACTCTTGGAGAAACAGCAGGGTAGAGCCTGGATCTGAAGGAACAAATAAACGAGATATAAAATTAGTTGGGATTGATCAGCTTAACTAGGGAGATATGGCTGGGGGCCTATTGAACTTGCAAGCCAGCTGAGTTTGGGATCCCTTCATTATCTGGGAAAACTACTGTTTGCCTTAGGGTATAGGTGGCCCTTTACATTGGAAAAGAGCACAGTATCTGACAGAGAAAGTAATGCAGTGGTAGCTGTGACAGAGAACATTTTTGGGTGTAAAGGCAGTCAACGCTGCTTTTTATTTTATTTATTTATTTTTTTAATTTTAAAGTTTTTATTTCTTTATTTTAGAGAGAGAAAGCGTGAACAGGGGGAAGAGCAGAAGGAGAGGGGCAAAGAATCTCAAGCAGACTCTGTGCTAAGCGTGGAGCCCTATGGGGGCTCAGTCTCATGACTCTGGGATCATGACCTGAGCTGAAACCAAGAGTCAGAAGAGTAACCAGCTGAGCCACCCTGGCGCCCCAACTCTTTTGTAAATAACTAGACACTGGGGCAATTGAGGGAGCCCAAAAGGCCCCGTAACCAATTATCAGAGACCAGCTTGAGAGAAGAGAGAACAATGAAGGATGAGCCACTGAGGCAAAAGAATGAAGGGACCAAGACTGCCTATAGTCACCATGGGCTACAGGGTTTAGGACAGAGACATTGGAAACTGACCACAACCACATTATTCGCTGCTCTGATTGTTTATCTGTGCGCCCAGGATCACTAAAAAAGCATGCATAATAATTGTCCTAGAATGCCACTTTGATTCTTTACAATTAATTACCCTTTTATTTCTAGAACCCCGTAGTAAAGGCACTAGAAACTGTTCTTTAAGAAAAAGAAAAAAAAGCTGCCAATTTAATTACGATATATTGTCAATTGTAAGATGCAGACTGATTGTAGAGATGTTAAAAAAAAAAAGGAAGAATGTCTTGAGCCTATAAAATATTGTACCTGTATTCTATCAGTTCATTTGCCACTAATGTTTGGATGAATGTTCACTTGAATGAGTCATTTAGGATGCTGTGTACTCTAAAAATGCTCCCTGCTGATGCCTAAATATACATCAACCCAAATGGTACATTAACATATCAGTAAAGTATATAAAATGATGCGAAACAGGCAAAACCTTTTTTAAGATGGGCATGGGATATACTTTTTTATTTAAATATCACACAGCGCTTAGTTCTTACCCCTAGACAATATCAAACCTAGGAAAATGGAATTTGAGTGAAGTTAGTATGACTTGTTCCTACCCCTTTCTTTCAGGTTATTTTTGTGATGCTCTTTTCTGTTACCATCACCATTGCTTTCATTTTGCGGTCTCTTAGAATTGCTAGTAATCTAGGTCAGTGGTTCTCAACCTGACTGTACATCAGAATTACCTAAGGAACTTTTGAAAAAATATGCTCCTAAAATTCAAAAGCTTAAAAATACAGCCTATTGGCCACCTATGGAGGAGAGTTTGGCAGTATCTATCAAAATGCCTTTTGACCCAGAGATTCCACTATTAAGAATTTACCCCAAGGGATAAACTGCTATAAGTACAAATATCTATCTATCTATCTATCTATCTATCTATCTATGTATCTATCTATCAAAGGTTAGTCACTGTGGCAAATTATTACTTGTCATGGCCAAATATTGGAAACCACCCAAGTCTGTCCATAGCAGGCTGGTTGAGCAAACCCTGCTACATCCTACAACAGAGCACTATTTTACAGAAGAGTTGTAGGAAAAAATGAGGAATCACCTCTGAGAATGGATATGGAGTAGAAAAAAGCAAGGTGCTGAGGAATATGCTACCGTTTTTAAACATATCTACCTATATAAATTTATAGCTGTTTATTTTGACCAAAAAAATAAGGCGGTGGGGGCAGTGCAGCGCCTGATGGCTCAGTCAGTTGAGCATCTGACTCTTGGTTTCAGCTCAGGTCATGACTTTAGGGCCCCACATCAGGCTCCACACTCAGCATGGAGTCTGCTGGTCCCTCTCCCTCTGCTCCTCCCTCCACTTGTGCTCTCTGTCTCTCAAACAAATAAATAAAATCTCTCTCTAAAAAAAAAAAGCTAGATCAAAAGAATATAAATATTCCCTCTCTGGGGTCAGAAGGAGAAGGAAGGGAGTGGTGCTAGGAATTGGAAAGTATATGAGGCTTCTCTGAGTACAGTTTTTTTTATAGTTGTGAAAGTTTTTGAGCCCTGTCAATATTTCATGTTTTCAAAAATAAAATTATATCAGCAAGAATGAAAAAGAGCCTAAATTTAACTCAGACAAAAACAGATGAACTCAATGTTATATTACAATGATAACACAAGTTTTAAAAGGAGTATTCAGATAACTCTTGAACACATTTCTCTGACTGTATACCCTTAGTGAAACATTTTTTTTTTCAAGGTAGAAAGAAAAATAATAATGTTGTGAACATTATTTCATAGAATTGTTGATGATTCTTAAAATTGTTTTTTATGTGAATTGTAAGATAAAGCCAATGGGTAAATATATTGGTGGTGTTTATATTCAGCGTTCTCACTGTGGGAGAAGCAATGTATAAATATAGAATGGGGAGGGTAAGGAGAAGCCCTAAGTTGAGGTATTGAAGTGGAGTTGACATTGTGAATTTATGATTTTAAAAATATATACATTCCTAGCTCAGTCCACCAAAGGGGCCCACCCAGAAGCAATTTCACCCAGAAGAAATGAACAGTTTAGTACCTAGATCTTGGTTTTAAAATACCATTCACCACTGAAAGGAACCAGTGTTCCCTGGAGAAAGGGTTGACTCCAGATCAGATACAGAGAATGTACAAGGTGGGCCCGGAACATTTCATGTAAGAAAGCACCGTAAGTGTCCAGAGAATAAGCACATGTGAAAAGGACAAAGCAGCAAGCATGAAGGACCAAATAATGGACAATTCGAACATTACGGGGATTAAAAAATTGAAAACAAAATGAATTGAATTAAAAAAAATCCACAAGTACATGGAAATACTGGAGGAGAGAGTCTTCACAAAAGATGCCAACTAATAAATGTAGAAAGAATAATAAAATGAGGAAATCATTATTCTGTCGTCTCCAGTGTGGCTCCGACAAGGATCATCGATGCATGCTGAAAGTACTGGTGAAAGTGGGTTGAGGAGTATAATATTCACATTGTATCAAAAGATCATTCCATAGATTATTTATTAATTATAAAGGGAAAGGGATACTTCTAAAATGAAAAAAAAAATTGGTAGACATTATCTTAAGCAGGTGACCAAACTTAGCACAAAACTAGCATGCTGTTGTCTCCTGAAGTGATGCAATGGGATATACACAATAGCATCTGTGTAGTATTTTTACTGAAAATGTTTAACCTGACTAATCATAAGAATATAATCAGATTCAGAGACATTTCACAAAACAATTATCCTGAATTCTTCAAAAATGGCCATTTCATGAAAGGCAAAGCCAAGGTAGAAAAATGCTTTGGACTAAAATGTCTAAAAAACAGGACAACTAAATAAATACAGGGTATGTAATCCATGATTGGATTCCAAATTTTTTAAATTAGCCAAAAAGTATATTACAGGGGAAAAAAAACAGGCAAGAAATTACTGGGAGAATTGGGATAATTTGAATATGGACTGATCGTCACACTCCCTGGAGTATACATCCTTTTATTTTAAAACCTTTTTTCAGAACTCAAATGATATGATTTGTATGCAATGGATATCAAAGTTTCAATGATCAAACATCATTAATATTTAAATATACAGGTCTTCTAAAGCATTTCATTTAATGCTTTTTAAACTGGTTAGAGTGTTTTATTTCACAATGAAAGTATAGTTTCAAGTGTAGAGATTGTTTCACATTTGGTAAAGATAAAAGCTGACGCTTATATGATTTCTCCTTTTCTCTCTCTGCCCAGCTAATTTAGAATAAATGTTTTACAGCTAGTCGACCCCATAAAAACTCACCACAGAAAGCAAATTGAAAAATAACCACAACAAATAAACCAAAGAAGAAAGCTAATTGAAACAATTCATGCATATGGACAAGGGCCTTGGCTTTTTAATTGTTTCTTCTCTGTAATAATTAGCACGAGACTTTTTTAAATGACAGGTGCTTGTGGTAGCTCAGGATTCAGCCAGTTATCTGAAGGTTATAAGATGAACTCAGGAATAGGGCACAACATGGGGATAAAGTTCTCAGAACATGGAACCAGGCAGAAAAGTACTGGTGATGACTGGAGCTCAGGAATAGAGCTCCCAGTGATATAGATGCTACATCCCAAAGTGTGGGTCAACAGTAGGAATTGGTAAATACCCGGTGCTCAAGGTGCCCGTCTTTTTTCTACACCTTTGACAGACATCAGTTTTCCATTGCCATATTATTTCCCATTGTCTCACTATCTTTTTCAACCCAGTGCTTAAAGTCACCACCAACAATTTGAAAATGCATTTTATATGAAATAAATAAGGACTACAGTTTAAAAACTCCTCTCGTGTCAGATTAGGCTAGAGTTGCAAGCAGAGGAGAGTCCATATCCCCACAGCTTTGAGAGGAAGTTTGGCAGGCTAGCAACCAAGCAAGAATGGAACAATGCTCAATAACTTTTAAATTAGAAAGAGAACTAAAGTATGGAAGAGCAACAATACATGTCCTCAAAAGATAATATGCCAAATGCTTGTCTGCATGAGAGTAAGAGAGCTGCCCCATTTCATAAAGGCAAGTTTCTAATTGGAATATCTGAAAGTGAGTCTGAACCAGATGGCTACAAAGGTGTTATTTTATTAGAGTTTTTGTGGGGCTGGTGGTATCTGCTAACCTGTGGTGTTTGATGTACATTCAAGGGAATTCTTGATTGTGGTTTCCCTATCTGACTCCTTTATAAATAACTCCCATGCTTTGTCACTTTTTGAAATTCTACCGTTATCAATTTTCTTCCAAAACTAGGTTTTTAGGCACAAAATGGGACATACTATAAAATAGTTTAAAATTATATGTAAAATGACATGTTTTTGAGAGATGTTTGTGCAGCATTTTTTGTTTGTAAAATATTTTTTATTGCAAACATCCTATCTAATTATACTTCCTAGTGATTCAGGGGCTGGCTCACCCTTAGGTTACATATGTGAGAACAAGACAGAGAGGTAAATTTGATTTGAGTTCACTAAACTTTGCATGCCTCCTAACCAATGGAAATCAAAATAACTTGCCCAAATTATACAGTAAAATCAATCATCCAGCCATGATTAAAACCTTCAGTCTCTAAAGTTCTAGCTCACTTCACTGAGCCATTCAGCCATTCAGAAGGATTTTATTACTTTGTAATATACTGATTTTTTTCTTGAAAAATTGAAGTCTGTCTTTCAGCTTCCATTGCAAAGCGTATAGTTGTCAAAATTATAATTGTTGACTATTTAGAAAATAATGAAACCATTTATTTGCTCTGTATCTTCTTTTATTCCTTATATTGCCACCCCACAACTTGTAAATATAAACATGCCCAAGATTCTTCAATTTTATGAAATCTTCTGCCTCTGTGACCCCACTGATATATTACTTTATTTCTCTTATTTCAGTCACACTTACTGACAGAGTAGTCTGCATTCACAGCCTTAATTCTGACACTATCCAATCACTTCCCAATCCACTCAATTTTACTCTCTGCCTCAACCAATCAACTGATAAGTTCTGTTCAAGTGTATCAATAGATCTTCATCTTAGATAACTAAAACTTTATACTAATTGCCGTACAACATAGCGCCTATAGTATTGTACTGTAATGTGCACTTTAAAACTTGTTAACAGAGTAAATCTCATGCTAAGTTTTTTTTTCACACCACAAAAAATAAAATTAAAAGGACACAAGGAAATTTGGAGGTACAGATATATCTATTACCTTGTTGGTACCGATGGCTTCACAGGCATTTCATATGCCCAAACCCCTAAAACTGTATACATTAAAGTGTGAAAATTTTCATATATCAGTTATACTCAGTAAAGCTGTTTTAGAGACGTGTATCAGTAACCTTAATTATTTCCAACTCCAAATGGCACTTTAAGACTTTACTTATCTTTCTGGATCTGGCTGATACATCTGACTTTGTTGAGTTCTCTTTGTTGCCTATTTTTGCCTCTGTCCATTACTTTTTTCTCTTTCATGAACTCTTCCTGATTTGTCTCTCTTCTAAATGTTGGAGTTTCTAGTTCCATTCTTGGTCCACTGCTTTTCTTATGGTAGAGCTTGTCTTTTGATTGTCATCCACTCTCAGAACCTTAACTACTTCCTGTATGCTAGTGATTTCCAAAACTAAATCCCTACCCATGACCTTTCCTCCAGATTTCAGACTCATGTTTACAAATACCTCTTGGACATTTCCAATCTTGTGAGATCCATAGGCTAATATTCAAAGTACATTTTACCCTCAATCCTGCTCCTGTTATATTCTCTATGTCACTTAATGAATCAGCATTTACCAAATCTTAAATCTGAGTGCTTTGCTAGCTTTCTCCTTGCCCTTATTGTCCATATTCAATTAATCAAGTTCCTTCACTTATATGTCCTAAATATTTATTAATCTTTTCTGCATCTACTCTCTCAAGTATAGTTTAATTTTCTCAGATAATTTTAATTCTGTTCTAGTTGAGTTTCTTCTAGTCTTGACTTCTTCAAATTCATTCATTGCACCAAAACTATAATAACCTATGTAAAACAAAATCTGACAATCACTCTCCTTCTTACAGTCCCCAAAGTTTCCCTATGGCTTACAGAATAAAGTCCAAGTTTATAATGGTGGTAAAAAGGAGTTTTACAACCTGGCTTCAATCTGCCATTGCCAGAGATGCCTGATACTCCCTGCTTCACAACTTCTTTAGCAATACCAAAATGTTTATAATTTCCCATCCACACAAAACTTTATCAGGCCTTGTCTGTTGGCTCTGTCTGGAGCACTCTTCTGGTTTTTCCCCTGTGGCAGTCAATAGTACTATTCACCACTATTTCCAAATATTCTCCTCTGGGTACATGGTTGGATAGTACTCCCTCCCCCACTGAAGTTAGCCATGATAATGTGACTTGCTTTGGCCAATGAAAAGTGAGTAAAAGCAGTGTGTGTCACATCCAAGCATAAGCTTTTATGGAGCACATGTATGATTTTCCATCTTTCTTCCTCCTGTCATGGCACCTAACAACATTATAGATGATGGACTATCAGCATCAGTCCCTGAGTAAGGGTTAAAGTCCTGAGATGGACATGAAGCATAAGAGACCAATAAACCTGTGTTGTTTTCAGCCCTTAAGAATTTTGAGATATTTATTACTGCAGCATATTCTAACCTATCCTGACACACATTCCTTATTCTACCTTTTTTTTTAATCTAATTATTACTTATGCTTCAAATTTTACTTGGTTATTATTTCCTTGAATTTCTAGGGTATTTCCTTGAATTTCTAGGGTATTTCCTTAAGTGTAAAATGGGGATAATAGAGCTGCTGTAGGCTTAGAAGTGTTAATTCATATAAAATACTTAAAATGGTAATTATCTAGCTATTAGCTTAATAAGATGTGCCTATTTATGGGGTTGCTATTATTCTGTAACTGTGTCAGTTACCTGATCTCCATATCTCTCCATTTTGCATTTCATGTATATACATAACTCTTATATCCTTTATAAAATAGCAAGTTAGCCAATATCTTTCCCTAAATAGCTCTCTTTATTAAAATGCCAACCTTATAATAGCTAGTTTCAGGACTAGTAATGTCCAGAATAAAAAAGGAGGTGGTGTAGAAACTGTAGTCAGACTTCAGCAACATTGAGTAGTCAAGGTTTGTTCATGCAGTTAATGTCTCTGAGCTTTAGTTTCTTCAGTTATAATACAGAAATAGTAATATATAAAGGTTTTTTTTAATTTCAGGATTGAAGTAAAGCACACATACATAGAGTTTAGCACCATACCTGCTACACAGTAATTTCTCAGTATGTGGTTATCATTCCTAGTTACTGTTATGCTGTGAATAGATTGTAACTTTGCCTTGCCTCCGCTACAATTTACAAGACTAGGAGCTGCCTAGGGGCAGGTATCCCCATCGCATTCCATTTACCCAAAATGCCACATATAGTGCTCAGTAAATATGTACTGAATTCTGCTGACTTTTTAATCAAATGTCTTGCTTACTAACCTAGACTCATAAGGTAAGTCATCATGTTGAGGACAGAGTGAAGGCTACATTTGGAGATGGCACAAATCCCAGTCCTCTTGTAGCTGGGAGAGAGCCACCTTTGGTCTATAAAATTACCCCTCCATCTGAACTGTTGGGAGTTGCCACCTATGATGTTGCTGACTGTTCACAGATACTAAGCACACATTTGTATCAGGAGAACAATAAGTGTGTCTTCTGGACAATGAGATACTGGAGCACCTTATCTGCAAGCTTCAGCCAGCTGGAGAATTCAAAACATCTGGAGGTTGAAATCTCTGCTCCCATTTTAAGGTGCAGCAATAAACACAGACTGCCTGAAAGTATTTGTTGAGCTCTACATGAAGCCAACCAGTGCAGTGACTGATAAAAGACTATAAGTTGAGGAATTCCAGGGACACCTGGGTCAACCAGTTGGTTAAGCATCTGACTTGATTTCAGCTCAGGTCATGATCTCAGGGTCATGAGATTCAGCCCCAGGCATGGGGCTCTGAGCTCTGTGAGGACTCTGGTTGTCCCTCTCCCTCCCCCTCTGCCCTCCCCACCTCTCAAATAAATAAATACATAAATAAGACCTTTAAAAAAACAAATTGAGGAATTTTGCCACTTACTATAGAAAACCTCATGGAAATAATTAGCATAGAAATTTGACAATTGGGGAAACTGGCTATAAAAGTACAATATATTTTGTCTGTATTTCATGCTTTGAATTATTTTCAGCATAGAGTAGGAGCATGGTAAGCTTTAAAACAATCTATAGAAACACAATAACCTATAGAACAACCACAACCAGGAGGGGGAAAAAAAAGACAAAACTCAGAATAATTGGATGCAGTTCAATAAATCACACAGAAAAATTAATTCATCAGTAGGCTCTGACAAACTAGTATTGAACAAAGAGAATTTGTGATTCTTTTTCCATGCTGCATGGCTCAGATAAAGAAATCCTTGCGACTAAGGTCACATAAATATTCTGACAGTCAACTGGGAAACAGATCATTTGTCCTTTTTGACGTGATGCATGACTTGTTCAGTTTGCTCTTTAAATACTGTAATCATTGCAGGTATCTCAAAGATACCTGCAGGAAAGAAAAACAAAGACCAGTCTTCATCTACATAGTGAAGATATGCCATTTGGCAAGACACCAGCCCTCCAGATCACACCAGCACTTTTGACCTTTGACCACCAATGACAATGCTGCAGCCAATAAGGAGCTGAGCATTGAGTCCTGAGGAATCTATGTGATCTTCATGTTCTGCTTCCTTGTGCAAATGTATTCATATTTCTTACCTACCTGATCACACATAGGTTCCAATTATAGTAGCTAGTATGAAGACTTTGGATTTTATGAAAATGTTTGCATTAGCCAAAATAAATACATGCATACATTAATTTTTTAAGGTACATTTTTCTTTGTCTAGTTTGCATTTTGTTTATTTTGTCAGGCACAAGAAAAATTCTTTTTGGCCAAAAAAAGAAGTATTCAAAAAGAAAACATGGAATAAAAAGAAACAGTTGCTAGAACATTTTATTCAGATCTTTTCCTGAAACTTTATCTGGAAAGTCATTTTAGAAAACATAACACATAATCTGCTAAAAATTTTAAAAGTGACTGGGAATTTTTATTATCAATTCTGATGTTCTGACCAAAACTTTCTTTTCTACCTCTAAGGGCCAAATTCTGCATTGACAAATGCTTTTATTCCCACAGCCTCTCTGTTTTTCATTGTGGATAAAGTTATTCCAAGATTTTAGGAATTGGATGACTTTTTGATTCCTAATGATTTTGTGAGAGATGATATCCTATGAAGAGAGCAGTGAACTGAGATCTAATCTCTCCAGTATTTTTTTTCCTATCTCAAACAATTAGATTTTGTTGGCACCATAAAAATGCTTGATTCTTACCTATATTGCGTAGTGTGGCAGAATGGAAGAGAAAAAAAATGTTGGGCTTTAAAATTAAATTGGAATTGAGTTCTAACTCAGCCTCTTACTAGTTGCATGAAAGCTATATAACTACTCAGAAATCTAGTTTCCTTCCCTTTCCTTACCCCCCTTCCCTTCTCTTTTCCTTCCCTTCCCTTCTTCTTTCCTTTCCTTCCTCTTTCCTTTCCTTTGTCCTTCTTTCTTTCTCTTTTTTCTCTTTTTTTCTTCCCTGCCTCTCTCTCTCTCCCGCTACCTCCCTCTCTTGCTCCCTTCCTTCCTCCCTCTCTTCCTTTCTTCTTTCTTTCATCTCTCACCTTTTCTCCCTATCTATTTACCATCTATCTAAGTTAGAACTGTCTACATTAAAAGATTATTGGGAAGAATAAGCATGTGACAGCACATTGGACAGTGTCTGGAATGGCATTAGTTTATGTTCATTTCACCATTTTGCCATCTGAGCAGTCCCAATTTGTTGATGAGCAGAACATCTAAGTAAGCTTTTCGTACTTTGGCATGCATCAGAGTCACCTGGAAGTCTTGTTAAACACAGATTCCTGAGCTTCACCTCCAGAAAAGTAGGTCTTGGGTTAGGCCTGAGAATTTGTATTTCTAACAAATACCCAGGTGATGTTGGTGCTGCTGGTCCATTGACACAACTTAAGTGTCATTGATCATTCTAACAGATGGCAAACAAGTTTTATCTCTTGGGCCAACTCCAGTTGATTGGTGTGCTCTACTGAGTTCTAAGGCCATGATAGGCCAGAAGATTGTGTTTTTGAAGTGCTGAATATTTAATATCTCTACCCATCCTGCAATAACTTTTTTCCTCTTCCACTTGTCCATTTCTCAAAATGCTAAGTCAGTCTTAAGTTCCAGCAACCACATACCATATGACCAATCCTCATATATAATCAACATGATTCAGAATTGCTTCATCTACTTCCTGGTACCAGACCGCCTTTCAAACCCAAAGATACCTATGGACATGAGGGATAAATGCCCATACATGTCCATCAGCCACAGAGAACTCATAAAGTCCAGAAAAATAAGTAGTAACAACAAAATAAAAAGAAGCAATAACATATCTATGGGCCAGACCCTAAAAGAAATACTTTAATAAACATTATTTAATTCTCCCAACAATTCTATGAAATAAATATATGTATCCCAGTTTAGAAATAAATGATGGTTAGAAGAGTTTTCCCAAATAACTTTCCCAGGGTCATCCAGAAGGTATGTTAAATATTTCTAATCCCAAAGTCTGTGTTTTTAATCTCTATAGATGTAGGAGGTAAAAGCACTGAAGCACTTTCTCTGGTTATTAAGAAAAAACCTGTTGTCTTTTTGGGGTTAGGATTTGTTTTGGTTGGTTTTTTTTTTTTTTTTATAAAATGGATGAGATCCATCATTTTCATGTGTCATATTTAAGTGAAGTATTGGATACCATATAAATGGAGGTCTATGCAATTGTAGATCACCTCGCCTAAATATAAACCATGTATATGTGTTCTAGCTTAGTATTCTTCAATAGTATTCTTTGTTATCAACCGTTCTTCCTATAGAAGTACCTCATGTAAAAAACAACACACTTCTTTTTTGAAAGAGGGGAGGGAGGGGCAGAGGGAGAGAAAGAGAGAGAATCTTAAGCAGGCTCCACTCCCAGCATGGCACCCAGTGTGGGGCTCAGTCTCACAACCCTGAGATCATGACCTGAGCCAAAATCAGAGTCAGACAGCTTAACCGACTAAACCACCCAAACACCCCAAAAACCAACACATCTTAACTCAAAGCTGATGATTCTTGTTCATCCCCAGGCTCTAAATTTAATGCATATTCAATGCTTTGCTAACCTTTAATATTAAAATGCCCTTACTTTTTACTTATAAGGCACCAGGGTCATTTTTGATTCAATATTTCTTCCTTCTGCATGTTCATTATCAAATTAATTTATGTATATCCATGCCTCATTCATCCCTTATTTTTAAGAAAATGCATATTTTAAAGTGTGTCAGTTCATGGTGAAATACATGTGTGCTAGGAAAATTTAATATGACTGCTTAATAAAGGACTGCCATAAAAATCATCTCCTCAGAGCTCTAGAGAATTTAGTTAGTGGTAAAAACAGGAGTTGCCCCCCTCCAGGGTGTTGTTATATTTATGAAAATGTATAATCAAAGCCATTTTTAAATGTCATTCATTCTATTCCTTTATTTTTGGGAAACTTCTCTGAAATAACATGTTTGTTTGTGTTGATAGAAATTAATTTGGCACTTGCAAATGTTGCTTCAAGGATAGTACTATCAGTTGTTTTTAAGCTTTCTTATTCCCTTGGACAACTCATGCTGCCATGAGCACCATGGAGGGAAAGAGCCTGGTATTTGTTTTGCTCTGCACCTTACAGAGCTGTCTTTGAGATCGAAGAGATTCCTGTATGAGAAGGAGGTCTATGGAGTACAGGGTGAACAGGCAGCTTATGCCAAACAGGCAGGGGATTATGATTGTGGAGACCAATTTCCAAGTCACCAAAAATATCATCAGCTGACTTACAGAAATAAGAATCACAGGATTATAGAGCTTTAACGCCCAGTGGTACATTAGAGAAAACCTAGTCTGACATTTTTATTTCACAACTGACTATACTGAAGGAGAGAGAGCATCCTATGGCCAGAAAGCCAATTGAAAAAAAAAAAGTTTATTAACATAATCACAAATAATGCTATCAGAAATTCTTTGAGTCCTGGACCAAGCCAGAATTTTCCAGAATAAAAACCAAGTGACACATTCATCAATAAGCAGCTACATATAGGTGGGGAAGAGCTTCAAGATACTGGGGAGAAGAAAACCAAACTCAAGAGTCCTTTGCAAAAAAGTGGAAATTACATTTATCATCATACTCCATTTACTTATGTCTACAAACATCTTAAGAATGAATTAAAGAAACAGTTGCTGAAAAAGTGAAAAAGTCCTTTCCACTGGGACATCTTTTGTTCTGTTTCAGAGCGCTTTGACCAATGTATATCTGGTTTCCATGGTGACTTCTAGGGAGTTAGATTCAGCAAGGGACCTATGAATAGAATGCTTTGGTCACTAGAAGAGAAGCATTAAGATGGGATCTTGTAT
This sequence comes from Ursus americanus, assembly GCF_024610735.1. NCBI lineage: Eukaryota > Metazoa > Chordata > Mammalia > Carnivora > Ursidae > Ursus > Ursus americanus. The sequence goes on along the minus strand of NC_142155.1, from coordinate 3,276,282 downwards.
GAAAACACTGGGAGTACACGAAGGAGAAATTTTGCCCACTGTATACTGGGCCCATGATGTGATATCCAGCACTAACTGTGGTACCATCATGGCTTAACCACAAGACTTATGAGGTTGAGACCATGATTCTAAAATAGACTTTATCTAAGAAAATATACTATAGAATTGGGGCCTACAAATTAGGAAAAAATATAGTAATACAGTCTAAAGCTACAAGTTAATACACACACACTAACGGATAATGCCCCCAAAATTAACTCAAAATTTTACAGAAGGAAACTTAAATTATCATATTTATCAGTACGGTGAGTAACTGTTGCATTCTCTGCCAATAGGTGGATAGGTACTTAAGCAGTAGAGGTACCTGTTTACTTATAAGGCTGGCGTCGATTCCCTTGTTGCTATGGGAGATAGTTAAACTTGATTTCACACTATAACCAAAAGGCTTCATATCTCTACTTTGGGAGGAGCGGATGGCTTCTATTACTGAAATCCAGGGTGTTGTCTATGTGATCAGGCCCTGCCCATGTGTTTGTTTAAATCATTTCTAATAATGTTGGTGTTACTTTAAGTAACCAGGAATTGTTTTCTTTTTCGGTTATCATACACATTTACACTGGCATTCATGACAGTATTCAAGAGGAGGAAATGACAATATAAAATTAGCATCTGGGTGATCTGGTATGTATCCTAAGTAGACTACTCACTGTTTCCTGAATATCTACGCTCTTTTACACCTATGTTAATTTTACACTCCATCTTCGCTGCTTAGAATACCCTTTCTTTCCCAACGGTGCATTCCTAGCCACCCCTGAAGACTCAATTTTCTTTATCTTTCCTTTAGTATTAGAGAATACTGTATGGTTAGCATTACCGGTTGCTTTTCTCATCTAACAATATATTTGGGTTATCCATACTGCATCATTCCATATCAGTATATATAGATGTATTTTTAATCCACTACAAGTTTCCATTGGGTCACATAACATAATCTGTTTAATCAAGCTCTTACTGAAGGATATTAGTTGTGTCTTTGGTGTGCAATTACACGAAAGGCTGCAAAGATCATGAGATTGTGTGTAAGTGTCTTTGAACACATGTGAACTATAACTAGAAATTACTGGGTTAAAGAGCATATTTATTTTAAATTAAGACTGCATCTTTTAATTTTTAATTAAAAGATTGCATTATATTTATCCCTGTTAAACTTCATTTCGCAATGCCATGATTCACTGCATTCAACCCCCTTCCCCAGCCTTGTGCTTATGTCCTTCCATAAAGTACAGCATTGACTTCTTCATTCAAGTTTCTGGTCACAGTGTGCAGTGGCCAGGGCCTGTCCACTTTTTATCCTGTGGCCCTGCCCATTCTGACAGAATATCCCATGGGGCCTCTTAGTCCTGGGCTTGTTATAGAGGCTCAGTTTCATGCTTAGAAGAACTCTCCTGCATAGGAGCTATAAATGGGGATGTTTCTACTGTATTTAAATAATTATTGTTCACCCCCACCTCTCACCACTCATCCTGCCTTGTCATGGTTGTTTTTGTCAGCTGTATAATCAATCCTGGTGAGTCATATCTTAACTACCGAGGGAAAGGAGATGAAGGAAAAGCTGAGAGAAACAGGTTCCTGATTTAGTGTGTAAAATCCACTGACTAAATGAACAGAAGTTCTGGGTTTGTTTCCCACCAACTGATATACCTGAATGTTAGGGAATCATCTGACTTATCAGAAAGTTTCTTTTTTTTTTTCCTTTCCTTTAAAGTGGTAAATTTATATTTTGAAAAATAAAACTCAATCCCCTTTTCCCTTCTTTTCTTTTCTTATTGTGGCCATCTTATTTTCATCTGCAAATGATTAAAATTTATTGTAATTACTTAGCACATCCTTCCAGATCTTTTCCCCAAATCCTTTTAATCAGAATGCCCTGGCTAGACATATCCACAGAGCTATGTCCCAGGGCATGAGATATCCAAACCCCTCTTCAGAGAACAAAGGGTGGGGTAGGCAGGAAGGGATAGACTTCTTTCAAATCACAGCATGTCTAGACTTATGCCCAAATACATTGGTTCATGATAAAGTAGTAAGTAGGACTTTTGTGGAAAAATATATGGTAGAGAAAACAACACAGAAGCTTACATCCTTTGAAAATTGGACATAGCATAGGGTTCAGGAATTGTCTAGCCACAGGTTGTTTACATGTGGTCTGAGCATTTTCTTAATGTGATCCTGTACTTAAGTGTATATAGGTTTAGCCAGAAAAGAGAAAGATGAACATCAAAGTTGTTGCAATGCCAGAGAAAATTACAGGGTGTTTCCATGTTTGAAAGATCACTAGTTTTCACTATTGGTTTGGGGCAATGAATTATCCATAAATAAAAACCTTAGGGACCTCTGACCAAAAACATATACTGTGTTTACAAAAAGTACAAGTTCAATGAGTAGGAGTTCCTATCACAAAAGATCAAGTGTATTCAATTAGGAAAAAAGAATTAGAGGAACTGAAGGCATTGAAGTAGCTTTGGAAACATTCTGCCAACACATTCTAGAGGGTTGTTGTTGTTTTTTTTTCCCTAATATTGATTCATTAATGTTACAAAAAAAAAGTAAAAGCTTTTAATAGCTAATTTTATTTAGAAAGGTTTGTAAACAGTAGTGACTTTCACTTAACTGCTTGCTTACTCTGTGCCTGGCACTATACTAAGTTTACATGCATCCCACGTGAGCTTCACAATAGTCCTGTTCATTGGTCAGCTCACATCGTGTAGCTATGACAGATAAACCCCGATATCTCAGCACAGTTAACAACACACAAGTTTATTCTGATCCAGTGTAGGGCGGGCAGATTTCCAGGGTGGTCATCCTCTGCTTCCAGATCACTTCAACAGGGGACAGGTAAAGATTGCACCACAGCAAGAAAATTATTTGGACTAGGACTGACATACATCACTTTTTTTTCACAGCCCATAATGAAGTCATGTGTTTAGGCACAACTGCAAAGAAGCTTGGAAATGTGAGGAAGTATATGAATGTTTAGTGAGCAATAAATGTCTTTTTTCATATTCTGTAGACATTATCTCCATCTCATAGATGAAGAAAGTGAAGCATATCTATACATTCTAAGCTAAGGGAAGTAAATCTGGAATTCAAACCCTAAACTCCAGCCAGCTGCTCAAATCTGGGAGCCATTTTTGTTTTGCAAATGGTGATACAATGCCTTATTCATCTATGTAAAAATTTTGTATAGTGACAAATCAGCAAATGAATGTAGAAATAATATGGCTTTTCCATGAATTAAGTCATGTAATTCTTTCTTTTTTTTTTTTAAAGATTTTATTTATTTATTTGACAGAGAGAGAGACAGCCAGAGAGAGAGGGAACACAAGCCGGGGGAGTGGGAGAGGAAGAAGCAGGCTCCCAGCAGAGCAGGGAGCCTGATGCAGGGCTCGATCCCAGGACCCTGGGATCAGGCCCTGAGCCAAAGGCAGACACTTAATGACTGAGCCACCCAGGCGCCCCCATGTAATTATCCCTTAACTCCTTAATTAGATTATAATTACAATCCCAAAACACAGACTTCCAGGGAATTCTCATTAAATATGTGTTGGTTGAATGAAATAATTTTTAGCTTCCCATTAATGCTTTCAATTTTGGCTTAGATATTTGCATTTTTACCTTCTGATAACAGAAGAATAAATAAAGGCAAAGGCCTTTACAGAAAAAAAAGAAATTTATTTACTTTCATTTTTCTAGGCTTGCTTGATTTTTAATTCAGGTAAAGAAAATAGCATTTAAAAATTATTAAAGGCTGACATATACTATGAAATAGCAGAAAAGGAAACATTGCTACCAGTGAGTCATCGTGATTTTATATGATTTGGCTATTGTGTTCTTTTTAACACGTTATTATTATTTTCAGTTTCTGGGATAGTTATGATTTTACATGAGTTTTTACCTGATTTCTTCCTCTGCCTTTGTGTGTGTGTGTGTGTGTATTTAATTTTCTATTTGTTTTCATATTCTTCTATCCTCTTATTTTGTTTTTGTACATTCCTTTAATTCTCCTCTGCTATATTATTTTTAATGTTTTAAAATAATCTTCAGTCTAGTGCTTATACACTTCTTCATTGTTTTTTCCCTAATTGTTCCTCTCAGTTGTCCAGATGTTTTCACTTTACAGCTTCAGCAGGACTTCTTTGTACCCCCAAATAGCACTGCTCTTAGCACCAACACATACTTATTACTTACAGAGTTAAAGGTGACATGAACTTTTTATAATGTCTTTCCCAATGAATGTTCATTGGGACAATTATGTCTCTTTGTATAAATTCATCTATTGACACTTAAGCACTTTGAATAAAATGACCAGGTAATCAAATCTGCTTGAGCACAATTTCTTTTGTTGATATTGCTGTTTTTTATATTCAAACATGAATAAAGTTAAAAACATCAATTATATCATGATTAATTTCTCTTTAACCAGTGAGTTACTTTCTTAAAATTTTCAAGCTAATTAATTGGAACCTCAGCACTGGCATTATAAGGGTTGCCATAAAAATAAGTCTTAAAAAATTTTTTTAACAAATATTGGGTGCCAAACATCATGTTGTGTACAAAAGTCACATCAGAGAAAAACATAGGCGAAGTGCAGGCCTTCACAGAGCTTACATTCTGGTCAAGGAGAAAGAAAATAAAAATAAAGCAAACAGAGCTATAAAAAATTGTTAATGACAAAGTTATGTGATATAAAACAAAACAAAACAACAACAAAAAACTTAAGGTGTCTGTACTCTCAATAGTGAAATCAGGAAAGACTTCCCCTGAGGTGGTCACGTTTAAGCTCTTGTCTATTAAACAAGAAGGTTCTTAAAGTGGGAATAGCATGGGTCTTAAGGAGAGAGAGAACTTTGTATTAAGAGAAGTTTAAATTTGATTGTGGAAATGGGAAGCACTTGAGTTTTAAAGAGGGAAGCAGCATGATTCTCATTGTGTTTGCATCAACATGTATTTATTAAGCACCTACTATGTGCCAGCCATTGTTCTGGCATTACGGATACAGCAAACAATAAAATAGACACAAATGTCATCTGGTGGTGTGGAGATTTTGTTCTAGTGTTTTAAAAATATCCTAATGATTGCTAGGTGGAGAAGGGAGTGGGGCAGACAAGATTATGAGAAGACTAAAAGAAATCCATCACAAGAATCCAGGGGAGAGATGATGAATGCAGCAGTCCAGTTGAAAGATTCACCTATTCTAGGATGATTTTACAAATAAGATGCTTTGAATACGTATTCCCTGTCTTTTACAATCAAGCCAGGGCAAAATTGAAAACTACAAAGGTATAAAGTAATATACAACATTAAATCAAAATATATTGTAATATATTATATACACATATAAATTCCAGATAGATTAAAGATCTTAACATAGATAAATAAAACCATAAAATATAGAGAAATAGTTTCCCAATCCTGCTTTGGGAAGGCCTTCATAAACATAATGTGAAACACAGAAACAATAAAAGAAAAAAGGTTTAACTACATAAAACAAAAACAAAAATGGTGGGGGGAGCTGGCAACATGCATACAAAGGTTAAAAGATAACACAGAAAGGCCTCCAAAAAAATCAATACAAAGCATTTTTTAGAAACACATTTTAATTTTTGTCAATATTAGCAGGATATATTCCATCTAACTTGAATGGCTGCTACTGTTCTCATTCAACAAAGTTCAATAAATGTTTATTTACTCCTAACACATGCCAAGTGCTAGGGAGTTCAATATAAACAAAACAGAATTATACCACTCTTGTCATGTAGCTTACAGTTCAGATTGGATACTTGTATGACAGAAGCATTTAATAGTAATTAGACGCTACAGGATCATTTCTCTACATCACCAACAATAATAAATAATCTCAATGTCTATCTCTCCTCATAGTTCTATAATTAGTTCCATTGTTCTTTGGAAATACAATTCTCACACTATAGAGTTCCAAATGGGATTATGGGTATTTTTGAAGGAATATTTCCTGTTTCCTAATTAATCATACTTCTAACAAATTTATTGAGCTCACTTTGTGTACCTAGGCTGTAATATATGTTAGGACTATAAAGGTGAGTAGATATGGTTTTTGCTTTCAAGGAACTTACAGCTAGAGGGAAAGCGGACTAATAAATCAACAAGTATGGAATGGTAAGGTATGTGCTGTGATAGAGGAACATATGGTACTAGATGGAAATATAGGAGGGACATCCAAATCAGTACTGGGGGGAGGAGAAAGCCTGTGGAGGCTTCTGGATTGTTGGTGGTAAAATTTAATCAAAATTCTGAAGGACACGTAGGGTTCAGCCAAGTGAAAAAAGGTAGGGGACATTCTCAGCAGAGGGACTAGAATGGACAAGGGCACACAATAGTGACTCAACAACATATTTGGGAAATTGCTAAAGAGTAAAGTGTGCATGACAATGAGAACAGTAAATGAGGTTAAAAGGCAGATAGGGAAGCTGTGCTAAGGATTTTAAGAAGTATTCTGAAAGCTGTTGGGAAGCAATGAAGAGCTTTAAGGAGGAGTATGACACGATCCATTTAAATTTAACAATTACCCTGGAAGTGTTATGGAACACTCATTAAGTGGCAATTGCATAAATCCATCACAAAAGTGATGGAAACTGAATGAAAGCAAGACTGGATCAGCTATGATGAATATGAGAAAAATTTAAAACATAGTTGCTAACCTATTAGATGGGGGAATGGAAGAGTAGGTGAAAAAGAAAGTCCAAAATGACACCAATTTTTCTAGTCTTGATGCTGCAGTGAATAATTGTTCCATTCATGAAGATGAGGCTTTAAAGAAGAGGTTTGTAAGTAAAGATAAATTCCATTTGCTCACATTGGATTTAAGGTGACTTCACTATCTAACTGAATATATCCAAGAGGTTATCAAATATATGGGTCTGGGGCTCAGGAAAGATGACTGGACTGAGCATTCAGACTTGTTACTGTACAAATGATAACAGAAGTCATGGGTTAATATAAAACCACCCAGGCAGAATATGTTGAGAAGAGTGGGTATATTAAAAAGGAGTCCTGAGAAGCCAACTTGGAGTGAATAAAGGAAGAGAGACTGGTAAGGAGTAGCCAGAAGAATGTGAAATGAATCAGAAACTTATAATGACACAAAAGCCAATGGAAGAACTGTAGGATGTATCACTGATACATTACGAGGTAATGAAAACATAAATTTGCCTCCATGATTTTTTTTGAACAATGTCATTTAGTTTCATGGATTTAAGTATTTTTTGTATGTAGATGATTCCCAAATGTTTATCTGTACATAGATAACTCTTTCTAAAGCTTTTATGTATTTCATTTACCTTCCAAAATTCTCTATCAGTCCCAAAGCATCTACAAAGCAATATGTCTTAGTAATATAAGACTGCAAACTCAATAGCTGGGCTGCCCTTTAGATGGACCGAGGGGGTATTATGCTAAGTGAAATAAGTCAGACTGAGAAAGACAAATACTACATGATTTCACTCATATGGGGAGTCTAAAAAACAAAACAAGTGAGTAAACAAACAAAAAGAAAATCAGATCTATAAATGCAGAGAACTGATGATTGCAAGAAGGGGGAGGGGATGGGCATAATGGGTGAAGAGGAGTGGGGAGGTAGAGGCTTCTAGTTATGGAAAGAATAAGTTGTGGAAATAAAAGGCACAGCATAGGGAATATAGTCAATGATACTGTAATAGTGTTGTAAGATGACAGATGGTAGCTATACTTGTGGTGGACATAGCATAATTTGTAGAGAAGTTAAATCGCTATGTTGCACACCTGAAACTAATATAACATTGTGTGTCAACTATACTCAAAAAAAAAAAAAAAAGAGCTGGACTGCCTTTGTTTGATCCTTATTCCTTCACTTAATAATATATAGAGCTTAGCTCAATTATTTAGCCTCTGTATGCCTTGGTTCCTCATCTGTATAATAGGGATAATAATAATGCCTAATCACAGGATTATAACATGGATTAGTTAGTACATGCAAAGTAGTTCAAATTTAAGTATTTTGTGTGGTACAGAGTGAACACACAATAATTATGTACAAAACTAAATATATTAACCTTTCTCTGGAACTTGCTATATCTGTATTTACTCTCTATATTAATGGCCTCGTCATCTTCCAATCACTCAGGTTGCAGTTTTGGTGTTATTCAGTGAAATGTGAACTCTATGAGGATTGGAACTGTGCCTGCCTTTTCTACTGTTCTGTTGGCATCATCTAGACTGTGCATCACACTGAGTGTTCAGTGAATATCTATTGAATGAATATTTAGTGTTGATTGACTTATAATTTTTCCTTCTCTCCCTTACTCTTAACACCTTAGCTGTCAAAATCTATTGATTCCACTTCTATAATATCATTCACTTTCGTATCTTCTTTGTCCACTGTCTCTAATTCAAGTTCTTGTTACCTTTAGGCAGATTACTATCAAGCCTAACTGGCCTCTCTGTGTCTCTCCCTTTCCACTCAGGTTCCCCTTCTTCCTTTTCACCTTTTCCTCTTACTTACACACACACATCTACATGGAGCACACTGACACTAGATTAATCTTCTTAAAATAGTTCTGATTCAAAGACAGATTTGTTACCCTAGAATTCAAGACCTTTTCTGATATCACTTTAATCTGCTTTTCAATCCCAGGTCCTGAATTGGATCAGAGAACTAAAATGGAAATATATATATTTTAAAATTTTTCATTGCAATGTATGTTAAATTGCAAAACATAATAAATAAATTAAGTATTATCTTGTGGGAGAGATTCTTTAGATTGGTACAACTAAGAAATGAACTATAGTTATAATGAACTATAGTTCTGGATTGAGCCTTCAAAGAAAGGTAGAACTCAGGTAAGCAGAACAGTAAGAGAAGGGTGTTCTAAGACAATAGAAAGAATATGCAAATACAGGAATGCCTACGGAATGTACATGGACCAGTAGTAGATTTGAGATATTTAAAGAAGTTAAGTAGAAAGCATGGGGTTTGAACTGTGATGATGGAGTTCAAATAGGAGGTAATTGAAGAATAAAATAACATACAGAGAAAGAATTCATTGATCTGAGTGGTATATCTAATGTCAATAAAAAGGAGAAAGAGAAATCTAAAATGATTTTGAGTTATTAGGAGTGTTGATAAATATGGGACCATGTTGAGAGATAGCTGTTTAGAGCCAAAAGAAAATAAGCACACATTCAGAACTGTTAAGTTCCAGGAGAAGAGGACCCCAGTGGAGATATCCAATGGAGAAGAGCTTGAGCTTGCGTGAATATTATGGGCTAGACCAGGAATTTTAAAGACATCTAAACACAAATGGTCGTTGTAACAATGAAACTAGGTAAGATTCCTGAGAAAATAGTTAAGAAGAAATTTGCAACAAAAGCTGTGCCCATACTGAAAACTTAAAAAACAAAAGGAATCTATTGTGGAAGACAGATCCATAACAGCAGAGAGCAGCTTCATCTATAGCAATGCAGAAAAAAGAGCTTTTGAAGGAATCATCAATCTTTAATAGCATCAGAATTGCTGAGTAGAAGTGGAAGAGAATAAGCATTGGATAGGTCATAGATTAAGAGCTTAAAGGTAGTCTTAGAGGGAACAGTGTATACAGAAACTAAATCACATTCGCTTATTCTATAAATAACTATTGAGCATCTATTAAGATCCAGAGACTGAATAGAATACAACAGAGAATAGAATAGGTGAGGTTCCTACCCTCAGAATTTATACTTTAGATGGTAAAATGGACAAATAACAAGCTAGTTAGGATACAATGTGATAGGTGAGGGTAAAAGTAAGGGGAAGTATGGACCTCCCCCATACTTATGAGAGCCCATAGAAAGGCCCAGGGAAGTGTTAGTGGTATGTTGTTGCTGCTGTTGTTTGGAGAAAATGATGCCCAAGCCAGTCAATGGAGGATAATTTAGAATGGTTTGAATATTGTGTTAGAATAGAGAAAAGTGTAGAGAGAGAAGAGAGAAAAAAGTAATCCAGGAAGAGGAAATATGTTCACAGATGCTGAGGCATGTGAAGACATGATAAGAACATAGAGTGGAGAGATATGACATTATTAGAGGTCAGATTGTGTAGGACTTTGTGAACTGAGTTAAGGAGTTTCAACTGTTTTATCATAAGACTAATGAGCCATTAAGAGAGGAGATTGCTATAATTGAACTTGGGGTTTCAGAAATGTTCTTCCAGGTGCATGCAGCGTGGCAAAAGGTTTGCAGAAGAGTAAGACTAGACAGGGGGTGAGAAGTGGTGGGAGGAGATGCCACCGACTGAGAGCAAATATCAGATTGGACTGAGAATAGAAGTGTGTCCTAAAGACCAAAAGTTTAAACTAGTGTTGGTGGAGAGACCATTATGTTTTCAGCAAAGACAAATACAGATTTTGTTCTGCTCAGTAAGGGCCCAACTGTTACATAACCAGAATGCACAATGGCCTATCAAATTCTATAAACTTTATGCAGCAGTGCTAAGTGACCTAGGAGGATTAAGACTTTAAATATGTTCTGGGGCTAGGGACTAGTACAATATTCAGAGTAGAAGGCCATGAATCTCACAGATAAATAATTACCTTGGAACGGCTCATCTTTGGCTAACATCATCCAAAGATGGATTATCTAATAGCTTTTACCTTGAATAAAGTTCAAAAGCTGATTTTGGGGAGAGAAGAGTGGCAGAGTAGAGCTAGAACTCCACAATTCTAGGATGGAAATGGAGGTGGACAAGTAGGACAGACCAGTGACCATCAGAGGTTGGTCACTTAAATGCATTAGAAGATTCTACGATACAAATTGAAGTATGTAGAAAGACCATATAAATGCAAAACATGATGATGATGACAGGGCGTTTTGTCTGTTTTGTTCATTAAGCTATCCTCCGAGTAGTAACGGTACACAAGAGGTTTTAATATGTATTAGATGAATGAATGACTGAATTTATTAATAACACTTGACAGAACATAAGGAGCAAAATTACTGGGGAAAAAAAGATCCAGAAGAAGGAAATAATTTTTTTTTAGTTTTAATTTTGAAATTAGTGTTATGGAGCTTGCTGAGAAATAAAGATCTAGTACAGAGAATGAATCCAACAGGAAAAAGACTTTTTGAAACAATAATGCACAGAATATGAATACATCCCAATAGCCCTCAGTTTATTGACACATCTTCCCCAGTCTGATTATGTCAATGCACAGTGTTTAATATATTTAAGCTGAAAGGTACAGACAAATCGGAACATCTTCCTCTGCAGCATCATGTGTGTCGGAGACTTTGGCTGTAGTCTTTAGTTGTATTTTAGCATAGAAGGCCTGTTAGGAGACATTTGACCACATAGAGAACAAAGGCTTAACTGTCTTAATACTATTCAAATATTAGGAATTATAAACATTGATAGCAATCTACATTTCTTTAACCCATTACATTTGCAAATTTTCCTCATTTCTGTTACCTTACTTGTCAGTTGGAACAACTCTATATAGACAAGACAGAGATACTTTATAGATGAGAAAAGAATGCTCAGGGAGCTTACACGATTTACTGTGGACCACCCGATAAGAGGCCAAGCAGGGACTAGAATTTAGTGTGCCCAACCCAAACCAGCATTCTTCCCAGTACCCCACACAGACAAATCTCAAACCACAGTTGAGTCACATTTGAGAATATGGCTATGGCCCATGGTGCACAAGCTCTCAGTCTGGTGGTTTAAGCACCACTTGGCTTCAGTGCAAAGCTTCAGCCTAGTGGCCCAGTGTTGTGTCTCAGAGTACACTGTGGAAATCTGGGTATGAATCCTAAGGTAAACACTGTCCTTTCCAGAACAGTAGGCACTGGCATCCCTTAGTGTGCATTTTATTCAGGGAAAGTAATTGTTCTGAGGTCAAGACAGAGTATCTGAGCCATAGACTTCTACCAGCTTTCCTTCATAGCACTGGTTCTGGGTAACGTTATTGGGAGACACCAGGCAATTCCGCTTTAGACGAGCAATATAATAAATGGCAGGTAGCCACTCCAAAATTACTTTATGAGAGACTTAGAAAATACTGTGATATACAAATAAGCCTATTCTTCTATCCTTTTGTTGCATATCCTAGAAAAGCACATATTTTGAAGGAAAGCACATTCTATCCTATACTGAATTTGGTTTTTCATTCTTTGCCAGCTATGAGACTTTGATCGAAGCACTTACTTTCCTGAGCCTCAATTTCCTTGTAAGTTAAAAAAAAAAAATCTCTTCCAATTCTGTGATATCATTTGGGTATTTTAAGTATTGAGATTTGATTGAGTTACATTTTAAAACCTGAACACTAAAATATCTGGAGCATAAAAATAAGTCATAGAAATGTTGACTCATGTTAATACCTGTCAAAACTGGGGGTTATCTCTTTTTTTTTTTTTTTCCTATCTCTTTCTTTCCACTCTGAGGCTTCTTGGGTCCTTATTCATTTACCGAAGAAAGCTTAATTTAGAATTGGCCTGATTCAGAGACTTTAGGATTGGTCAGGAGAATCTTAAGTGCCACTTAAATGCCACCTTCCATTTCCTGGGCAAGAGTGCCTGGGCTGGCACAACCCCACAGCCCGGCAGGGCAGTGGCAGTTGTGGTAGGAGCTGCAGAGGGGTTGCTGTTTCAGCCCCTAAAATTAGTGCCTGGAGAGCTGGAAATTCCAGTAGTCTCTGATCAGATGGTCCGGAACTAGAAATAACAGGAGTGAGAAGTTCATGAAAGAGAAGGCTACAATCCCAAGGGAAATTTGCACAAGCGCTACACACGGCTTTTAGCAAAAAGGTTTTCTACTCCATTCCTCCCTGGCTGTCTACCTCTAGATCTTCTGTCTTCTCCCAGCTGTTGACATTTAATATTAAATCATGTGATACCTGTGTCTAGACTCACACAGAGAGCACACCAATCCTGCCCTCACCCCATCTCTCCTTTTCCTCACATTCCTTTTCTGTTTTTCTTTGTCACCTCCTCTCTGATTTAAATACCTTTAGTACAATATATACCCCAGCAATTCTTATACACTTTTTGAAATGTCAGGCAAGGAATAAACACAAAACAAAATGCACAAACTGAATGTTTAGTTTCTACTTTGCCAGAGGAGGGGATATGATTTCGCATTACATATAGGTAATGTTGGTGTGACATTATCTGTTAAGATCCCAAATAAACCCTGAAAAGACCTGTTAAATGTTACATGAGACTTCTCTCCAGGCCCCATCTCATGGTCACTCATTCAGCGACTGATTAGGTGACTTGTGAAAGTGTGCTCTTCCAGTAAATGGGGAAAACATATAATACATGTCAGTACCAACAGTCAGTTTTTGCTTAGAAGTACCTTACCTTTTTGGAAGTAAAGTTTGAATCTCTAAATTGGTATTCAAAACTGGCACACAACAGCTGTATCTGGAAACTAGCAGCTTGTGATTCCTGACAATGAGGCAGGGAGCTGATACAAATAGGGGAGACACTGGTAGTCTGCTTACTCAGCCACTGAACTGATAATTAAGAGGAAGACCTGGGATTATCTGCATCAAGATAAAGAGCTCCAGATTAACAGTTTGAGAAGAGGAATATCAGTTAACTGACTTCTTAACTATTTTGTGTATTGGTACTAAGCAAAACAATGGCAAAGACAGTATGTATATCCATTCGTACCCATTTTCAAGCTGTGCCTATAAATTCAGTAAAGCAGAATAATCTATAATTATTTACATAACAAAGGGAAGCTAGTCAAATATTGTAGATTCTCTGGTCATATACCTTACACTCCAACTATATCAATTTTCTCACCTTCTTCAAACCACCCTGGCCTATTCATGGCCACTAAGCATTTGAAAGCATTAACTTTCCTATCTGAACTCTCTTCTCTTCAGGTTGTGGTACACTGCTATCCATTCTTCAAAACCAACTCAAATGTCCTTTGTGAAGCTTTTTTTTTCCCAATAGACTCTCCTAGCAGAGTTAAAAACTTTCTCAGGAGGGGTGCCCCACAAAATTGATTTCTTTCCTTTTATAGAATTGGGTACATTATATTGTAATTAAGTGTGTGTGTGTCACCTGTTCCTGTGTCTTCCCTCTCCACCCTACCTCAGAACCTGGGTTTCACTGGAGCAGAGCCATTTCTTAGTCATCTTCTTTTCCCTAGGACAGATGTGGCACATAATAACTGCTCAATAGATACTGAAGATGAGTTGAGAATACAGATGAAGTCATTAGAGATGGGATTGGAGATACCAGGGAGCTCAGCAAGTAAACTCACAAAAGTTCATGGAGGGTGAGGCCTTGGGCAAAGCTCTCATCTCTCCATGGTATATTAGGTAATACCTAAGAGATAAGTAAGTTGTATGTTTGTGCTGTGAAGTTTTGAAGAGTATTGTATTCAGCAAAATGGAATGAACTTCCTATAACTGTTTAGAAAAATAAAGGCAAGGAAACCATTCCTGAACATGCTTCAATGATAAGGAAAGAAAAAGTTAGCTGTCTGAAGTCTCAGATAAGGACTAATCCGCATTAGTGAATTCTGGGTTAACTCAAACATCCAAGTTTTCACAATTCAGGAGTGGAACATTTAGAAGAAAAAAAAATATCTACAACCGCAAGTAGAGCAATGATGAGTACCTCACAAACCTAAAAGAATTGTAATCTGTAGATTTTCTGTCTTTTTACAGAAAGCTTACAAATGCTCCCACTCTGCATAATTAATGTAATGATATGAAAAACTACCACTTATAACTTCCCATTGTTGACCAGATGGGGAGATGTCCGGGAAGGCTGGGAAAAGCTTGCTGTTACCTCACAGATTCTGGGAACAGATCTCACTCATCTGTATGACTTCACGCACGTTGGACTTGAATCTGAAGCGAAGTCCAAGACAATTTCACAAGAGATGAAACTCAGAATTTTTCAAAGGAGGGAAAATAAAACATCATCCATGTCTGGGCAAGAGCACTGAGGCAGATTCAACATGTGTTTATGAACATGAGAATGATGACTTATGCATGCTTAAAGGAGGCAGAAATATATTTATTTTTCTTTGCAATTATCTCTATGCATTTTTTGAGGTACAGAAATTTGTGAGCCGTGGGACAGAGGCAGAAAAAAAAAAAAAACACCAAGAAGAAAACAAAACTATACCACAGTTTCCACTGAGGTGTGGTATGCAAAACCTGCAGGCAAAGAGACCAACAAGGGGAATTATGCACTGAGAGGCACAGGCATGGCTCTCTATTTGGCTTAGCCTCTCTAAGAGGCACTGAGGAAGAACTTGGGAGGAGAAACGCCAGGACTTGTATGCAGAAATCCACTCTGGGAAGACACAGCTGTAAAGACTGCTGGTTCATCAGAGGACAGAAGGAAGAGCAGGTTTGACAGGAATGGTATTTGTGCTGCTGACAGTTCTGTTGTGCTCTGTGTTGCTGCAAAGCTATAAGGGAAGCAGGGACAAAAGGGCATTGATGCTTGTTTGGCACTGTCTGAATGAGAGAAAGTTGTGTAAGGGCCAGCAGGCGGGTAGAATGAATGGCATCATTTAGAGCCAGAAGTCAAGCAGAAGGGATGGGGCAGGAACATTTTCATTTCTGTGTTCCATGCACACAGTCCCTAGAATTGTTCCCTATATACTTGGGAAGTTGGTCAATATTAATTAGGAAGAAGGAAGAAGCACACTTAGAAGCATGAAGTACCATTGAAAAAGACTGAACGTGGATAGAGAAAAACAGAAAATGAAGAAGGCATACTCATTTTGAAAGTTGGGGTCAAATCCGTAAGCTTTTAGCCCAAATGAAAAGCTGGGTCCAAGCTTCTTGCATAAACTCAGTTTCAGGATCTTAAAGCAGACAAGACATAGTTAGAGACTGTAGCAAATAAAGTTTTCCTTTGTTTGTTTGTTTTATAATGGAACGAAAGAGAAAGGATAAGGTCCAGAACATCAGGCATTGCTGAAATTCTATGTTATTAATGAACCGGGGGCCTGAAAGGCAAGAAACTCATTAGTGGCTTCTGTGGAGAAGTCTGGGGCACTCAATGCTAGAAGGAAATGGAAAAGCGGCCAGTTAACAGCAGGAACATCTAAATCATCACACTTAGGAGGAGAACTGGAAAAACAAGACAGCATTTTACCCTCCACAGAAAAATAATAGTGAAAGAAAGCCTTCATTGAGTATATATTCGGAATGTCTTAAGTCAGGCTGCTAAATCAATAGTTGCTGTTGATGAAGGCAAGAAGATAAACAGGCATTCATAACGGTCAGAAGGGCAAGGAGCATTGGCTGTGGGATAGAGTGCACCTTCAATTCTAGATCACAAAATCTAGCATACACCAGATAATACTGACTCAGAAATGACTATAAGACTGCCCCTCGATCTGTGGCAAATACTAGGTTCAACCTATTAAAATATAGTACAGCATGGTGGTCTGGGTCATGTCAAACAATCAACCAATATTTATTAATTTTACCATGTGGAAGATACTATGCTAATCACTGTGGGGGACATGAAAACATCCCTCTTCTCAAAGCATTTCCTATGTATGTGGAGAAACAGGATTTAAACACATAAAAGGATAATATAACCAGCAGTGCAATTCCCAGCATAGCACTGAATGGCCAAATGATGATAAATATTCCAGGGATCGAAAGGAGGGCAAGATTGCCAGAGTATGAGGCATTTGAGTGGACTATTCAGAGACAAAAGTATATTTGAGTTGAAAGGGAGTTTAGAAAGCAATGCGGTCCAAAACTTTAGAAATGAGAAAATGAAGGTCCTAAGAAATCATAATTTATCCACAGAATCACGGTGACTAGTAGTCTTTCAAAGGGATTTAGTATTTGAATCCCAACTCCACCATGTATTACTGGCAAGTTTTTTAACCTGTCTACACTCAGTTCATGGGTAAAATAGGGATAATAATACTCAGCCCAAACTAAAGGGAGAATTACCTATAATTATTATCATTATTCATTATTACAGTTATTATTCAGACATGATATTCTTTCCCTCTGATCCAAACTCAGCCTCAAAATCTTTCTCAACATAGAGCACCGGTCAGCTTTTCCTAATTGTACAGAATTTCCAATGATATTAAACGTGTTTTTTTCAATATATCAAGGAGGTTTTTACTGTTATTGATGACAAAGATCTAGAGACAGATTTAAAAACACAGTTTTTTTAAAATGTGCAGCCTAACTCCTTTCTTAAACCTAAATTATTTCTTGGTTTGATTTGCAGTTTCCAAGCCCCACTAGCTTATTTATCTCCATTAATTCAAACCAAATTACTCAGAGATTCCCCAGAATACCTGATTGTTCCCACCGAGTCTGCTTCAAAATGCGGTTTACTTTTTCATTTTTAGAGATGACAAGCAGTGGTGTGGTTTAAGTTTGTTATGTGGCATGTCGTGACGTGGATATTCATTAGCACTATTATACTGGAAAAGCCGAGCTTCCCCCACTTCAGCCTTTCAAATGAGGAGGCTCAGGCCAAATATAGTCACCCCCAGTTATTTTAAAAGTTCTCCTCCACCATCATTTAGCTATTTTTCATTTAATGGGCAGAGTAATCTAGGAGCCACCAAATGTTAAATGTGGGAGGGGACCTTAGACATGATTTAGTTCACACCTATCTAATGCACAGTTCCTTGTCCCTGAAGATTATCTTCCGAGGCAGGTTAGAAGTTACCCATCCCATTTAGTCAGCAAGACTGAATTAAAGACGTGTTCATCACGTGAAGAAAAGTCAAAACAGCTGGAGCAGGAGCACCAGTGAAAGGGAGAGAGCCCTCCTATTCAGTAATCTCCCTACCAGACCATCAACTGCGTACCCCATTCAGTGCAATCTCATGTTTGCATCTGACACCGTGGAACTCTGAGAGGCAGGGCTGAAGAAACCCTCATGCTGAATGATCAACAATATCTTAAGTAAAAAGACAGAACAATGTGAAAAGAGTTGAGACTAAAACATGCCTGCCCTTCCTGGCTCAAAGGGCATGTTTGCAATGCGACGACACTCAAGTAACTGCAGAAAGGGACGGATGTTGGGATGGGAGTAGCGTGGATGACAGTGCCCTCCAGACTGTTGAATGGGAAGATTGTGCATTATATCCAGCCCTATGATGGAGGGAATCTAAAAGGCTTGCTGAAGAAATGCTGATGGAAGTGCTCAGCTGCAGACCACTATTTACCTCCTTTGATTCACTAAAGTATAAATAATCAAAATGATACATAAATTTAATTGCCGGTGTCGTGTAGTTATTTTTGAGGAACAGCCACAAATCTGAGATCTGGTATTTAACAAACAACTCAGGCTACCTACTCAGACTAAACACATAGTGTGTTTTCCAGGCTGTAATTTTATAAAAACAAAATGTCTTGAGAGAGAGAACAAGCTAGTACTATTGCTTTAAAAATCACTTTAGGAAAAGTTTCCTTACTAAACTAAAATAAAACGTAGACAATCTAATCCATTTTGCTGGCTGGCCCTGATCCGCCGCCCTGCTGCACCATGTTATTACCTTCATTTCATTGACATCCCACACGAATGTCTTCCCTCTAACCGTCTTTACGAGCAGGTAGGCTCTTCTCTCATGTGGGTTTTTTTCTCCAAGAACAGAGGTTTACAGACATTTCAGTTCTGAACTCTTTAAACTCTTAAAAATTAGAAACCCAAAAGACCTTTTGGTATGAATGTAATATCTATCAATATTTAAGGTATTAGAAATTAAATGCATCTTTATAAAAATAATTGTTTTAAAGCCAAACACAATTTAGTGAGAAGAATGCAATTTTTTTACTTTTCAATGTGAATCTCTTTAATGTCTAGATTAACAGAAGAAAGCTGGATTCTCACATTTATATCTATGTTTAATCTGGGGTATGTTATTTTAATTGAAGTATATAAGAAAATCCAGCCTCATACAGGAATGTAGATAGAAAAGGGAAATTTATTCTAAGAACCTTTCTTTTTTTTAATAATAATTTTTATTATGTTATGTTAGACACCATACAGTATATCCTTTGTTTTTGATGTAATGGTCCATGATTCATTATTTGTGTATAACACCCAGTGCTCCATGCAATACGTGCCCTCCTTAGTATTCTAAAAACCTTTCCGAGAATTATGGATATTCTTCCACCATTCTACTAAAAACAACTAGTAGTAATTTCTTAAAGATTAGTTGCAATGTGAAATTTGAAATATTATCAATGAACTTTTCATATTCTGTTACACTAAAGTCCATTGGTATATCTTGCATTTTGAATGGATCTATTACTCATGTATGATTTTACAACATAATGCATTAATCATTTACAGTTCTTTGATTACAGTAACTTTAAAAAAATCACACTTATCTATGAGACTACAGTCGCATAAGAAAGTCTTGAAGTATTAGGAAGATTTCAAGCTCATGCTGGTGGATATGTTTTCCAAAATTCTGGGTATTGCTTTAAAATTTGTATTTTATCATTGACAGCAAATATTGTCAGTTATCTTCCTTGAAGAGTCAGGCTCACTTTGTTCATTTTTGAAAAAATGTATACCCAATTCTGAGCTACCATAGTCTGTCTGTCAGACATTCTATCAGATAAAAAACTAGCGTTCCATGGGACAAGTGACTGGTTCAGCCCACAACCCAATTAATTGCAGAAATGCTTCCCCCGGAGATAACCACCATATTTTGATATGTAGCAGAAATAATGTACAGGCACCTCTCATAGAATACCAGAAAGGTGTGTACTCGGGTCAAGACAATAAATTTAGTAATTTATGCTGCTTCAGCAAGGGCAATTTAAGTGAAGCTGCTTTTTAAAAAATTGTTTGTTTGTTTATTGTGACTATTTGGTGGAGAAGAATACACTGACCCCTCGTACAGTTTGGAACCACTGCCTTGATTTGTGTTAAGGCACCAGCAGTTTTATTCACCATTGTTTTTCCCCATTAGTGCAAATGTAACACAGTGAGAAATGCAAATAATGCTTAGAATTGTTATGAAGATAATTTTGACCCGCAGACACCCTAAAAGTGTTTCAAGGACCCTTAGAGATCCAAAGAACAAAGTTAAAGAATTCCTGGCCTCAACAAAATTTGCAAGGCAGCATAATTCTGTGTAACAGGAAGACCATCCAAATGGATAGCAATCATTGAAAAACCATCTTCATGGGGCGCCTGGGTGGTGCAGTTGTTAAGTGTCTGCCTTTGGCTCAGCGTGTGATCCCAGAGTACTGGGATCGAGCCTCACATCAGGCTCCTCCGCTATGAGCCTGCTTCTTCCTCTCCCACTCCCCCTGCTTATGCTCCCTCTCTTGCTGGCTGTCTCTCTCTCTGTCAAATAAATAAATAAAATCTTTTTAAAAAAATCTTCATAAGTGATTTATAATAAAGCCAACAAGAATCTCAAGATACAAGAATGTTACATTCCCAAAACAAAACCTGTTCCCTTGCCCTACAAATTTTGCCCATACTCTTGATTATTTAAATTCATCTGTGCCTCAGATCTTGTAACTATACAATGGAAATAACAATAGCATCTATATCTCCTAGGAGTGTTTGGAAGATGAGATAATTTCAAGCCAGAAGAGTACTTAGCACAGTGCCTGGCACATAGTAAGTACAAAATAGATCTTATTAGCTACTATTTTATCCATAATCCATCAGCCTTAATTTCCCTCACTTTTGCTCAAAATGAATAGCCTCCCTTGTGAGTATTGCAGACATTTCATTTTTTCACAAGTGCAAGCTCTTCACTGAGGACATCTCTGACTCATGAGTGTGAAGTTATTTACAGTACTCTTCTGTGATAAAAATATAACTCTGCTTCTCCTTCTTTTAGTGTTCTCACATCACAGTGCTGTTTGATAATTTCTTCCTGAAAAATTTTTTAAAATAAATTTAATACTGTCAAGATAAAATTTGAAACAAAACACAAGGAGCCTATATAATTAACACGTACTATATTTTATTTATAAGCAAAGGACAAAGGGTAGCTCTCAGCCCTTGTACAGTATGACCGTTAACACAGAATGACGAAAGTTATGATGAGTTTAAGAGTTTCATTACACAGCTCAAGATTTTAATAGCTGAATAGCATAAAATATTACTCTTGACATGGCTTGACATTTTCCTTTATTAGAAAATATTTTTAAATAGCTAAGGAACAACACCATTAGCAAAAATATTTAATTTTTCAGAATATTACGCTCGGTGCTGGCTGGCAGAGGATGAGACATACTGCTCAGTATGAATTCCGCAGGCTGAATGAAGGCTTTGAATTTGAATGAATGTTCACATACCTCACAAAATGCTGCCTTCCTTCTGGCTTGGACTTTGAGAAATACCTCTGTCCGTGTTTACACAGTTTTAGGAGGGCTCCATGGTTTATGATCGGATTAGCCTATTTTCCTCCCAGTGCATGGCTTTCAAATCCACATGTGGAAGTGTTTCTCTCAGGGCAGGAATAAGTTAAGCATGTGCTTCAAAAGTTCCTGCAGTCAGTCATGAATAATCAAAGTCTAATAAAGGCAATCAGTTTGAGAAATACTAGATTTCAGACAAGATCTTGTTTTAGCAAGCTAGATTATAGGGAGAAAAACTTGGGTTCTTAAGCAATATTTGAAAGTAAGTCCTCCCTATCCCACTCCCTGAAAACAAGTAACACATCTATATGAGTTTTAGGCAGCAACTGCCATGTTAAAAATGAAAGCTAGATATAGGATTGGGGCAGTGCAAATTGTGGCTAAATCACTTTCTTTGTCTCTGCTACACGCTTCTGAACTGGCCTTGAAATGAGGAAATACTGAGTCAATTGAAAGACCCTCCCAGATACTGACACTGGTTGTGGTCATGTATGGACATGGATGATGATGTTATGTAATCAGTTTATGGATATTGAGCCAGTGAGGACTACCTTTGATAGAACAATCTGAAGAAGGGCTGTACATTATAGATATCAATGGCTAGAAAACAGTGGTGGGAACACATCTGTCTAAGCACACTCTATCAATCAAAATCTTAATATGCACTCAATTGTGATCAATGGACTTACACTCTGATCATTGGATGGTAGTGTTCATTTCAACAACAGTGCTTAGTGCAGATCATGAGTCTAAGAAGGAGCTACCACAAGGGTCAACATGTGCTAAAGAAAGGGTGACCAGTGGGCAGAGTGCTCTTGGCTATATTAAGGAGGGCACGTATTGCACGGAGCACTGGGTGTTATAAGCAAACAATGAATCGGAACACTACATCAAAAACTAATGATGTACTGTATGCTGACTAACATAACATAATAAAAAATAAATTTAAAAAATTTTTAAAAAAAAGGAAGGAAAGAATATGAAGCTTTGCCATCACCTAAGCAGCAACAACATGTCTTCAAATATACACATAAAGACAGTGAATGAGTGAGAATGTAGATGAATAGACAAAGGGATCACGAGTAATCCAGCAGCAGAAAACCCAGGCATCTTTTGCAACTTGCATAGGTACTATCATGAATAATTCACTTTCTTCCTTCATCTCTGCAGCCCCTTGAGCTCAACTTAATCCTTGCATAAAGTGACAGCTGGAAGTAGTATTTCACTTTTATAACTTTCAGAACATTTCTTGCAGTCAAGTATTTGGTTTTGTGCCCATGTTTGTTTTTGCACCTCCTTGTGCTACACAGCAACCCTGCCTTCTCCAAGCCAAGGCCAGACAGTCTGGGAGACAAATTCCAAATGGCTGACAGTGCCAGGTTCCAGATACAAAAAAGCATCTTTCCTCTGTCTCTCTCTTTTCTGGTGACAGAGAGAGTGATTTCTCTGCAATGTGACATTTGAAATTATGCCTAGCTTTTGCTAAAGATAAGCAAGCTGCCAGCCCTGAAGGAATTGGGAGGACAAAGGATTTGAGAGCCCAAAAAGTGTTGGGAGGTTTATTCCTCACCCACTTGTATGATTCTAGTAAGAGCCAACCACACTCAATCACCCTTTCTCCATTTCCAGGATTCTAGACATTCCATTGACACACACACACACACACACACACACACACACACACACACAGTAAAATAAAATAGTCAAGGATAGTTAATAGAATAAGAGAAGTGACTAGACTTTCTAGTAAAGAGAATAAGAAAGAAAACCAGAGACATATTACATATAGGATAAGTATCTTTGATCATTTCATAAATGTCAAAATTAAGTTTAACATTAATGTTAAAAAAAAACCTCTGGAAGACTAAGATTAAAATTAAAGGCTTAAATGTTTACCTCTATAAACAGGTTGTCTTCCCTTCTATTGGACTTATAAAGTATTTAATAATTTTCTGCCTTTGACACTTTATACCAGCATTAAATATAGTAGGCATGAGCTATAGTGAGAATTGTAAAAACTTAAATTCTGGGGAATCAAAAGCCATAATCCTATAGCTTCTTATTACCTCCCCATTTTACTATCAATAACAGATTTCACACCATCCTTGAAAAATTTCATATGCCGATTCCCTTCCATTCTAATTACTCTCTGCAAGTATCATCTGGATGTTATCACCTTCTTAAATTTCTGTAATGGTTCCCAAGTCTTCTTCAGTTAAAAGCAAAGCTCAAGGGGCGCCTGGGTGGCTCAGTCGGTCGAGCGTCCTACTCTTCATCTCAGCTCAGGTCTTGATCTCAAGGTCTTGAGTTTAGGCCCCACGTTAGGCTCCATGTTTTTTTTGTTTGTTTGTTCTTTGCTTGTTTGTTTTAAGTACAACAACAAAAAGAGAGACATTATCAAGGTGAATGAAGTCCATACTCAGGGAACAGCATGATGTATAAGGGCACAAAGAAAGAACATAGTTCAGGGAAGTAAAGGAGAAACAGCATGTAGCCAAAGTATAAAGCATGTGTGGTAGGTCATGAAACCCTTCTGTTGGGTAAGGGACAGCTTACTAAAAGCTCTCATAGCTTTTGGATTTTCACTCCAGTACAATGAGGTGACATCAAAGGTTTTATGTAAGAGGACTGAACGTGATAATTTTTGTATTTTAGAAAGATTTCTCCAAAAGCTGCATGGAGAATGGATTGATATAGGACCAGTCCAGAATCTATTATATATTGAGATATAGATAGATAGATAGATAGATAGATAGATAGATAGATAGATATAGATATAGTACCTATTTAGGAGTCATCAGCCTAATAGTTACATACATATTAATTAAAAACCAGGAAAGCAAATGAGATTTATTTGGGTTTTAGGTCTAAAACACATAATCAGTGATCTAAAAGGTGAGTCAAAAGACTGATGTCATTGAAATCAAGGGAGAAGAGAGTTTTAAGATTAAAACAGTATTAAAAACAGTAAGCCTGAAATTATCAGTATATATGGCAGTTCTGTTACCTTCCACAACAGTTTCATTCAAATGTTAGGCATAGAAATCAGACTGTAGGGAGTTGAGGAGTCAAAGCAAGGCCAGACATGGAGAAAATACAACATTTGAATCACCCAAGGTGGGCTAGGTTATGCTGCTGGAACAGCTTTCACATTTCAGTGGCTCGACACAACAAAGGTTTATTTTTGATTGTACTACATGTCTAACGTAGGTCATCAGGGGATTCCACTCAACACATGCATTTGCAATTGTTGCAACAAGAAAAAGAACTACCCAATGACAGCTAAGTACTTTTTCCTGGAAGCAATACTTGACACTTCATTCTTATTTTACTGGCCAACATAAGTCATATGGTCACAGAAGGCAGAGAAATACAATGCTACCTTGTGTCCAGAAAAAGAACTAGGATATTCATGTACAGTCTTCATGAGGGGATTAGGGCATCACTAGATACAAAAGGTTAAGTTTAAGGACAGATTTTGTTTGGTTTTTAAGAGGAGGCAGGCCATGGCACTGGTAAAATGCATTTCCGCAGCTCACACTTTGTGCTCCTCTGTACAACCTACAAAGTAAACACCATTCATGTCTAACCTCTTTGCAGGAATATCCTTCCTAGTAGATTGGATGTATCTTCAAAACTCTGCTCAAGAATTACTTTGACTGTGAAGTTATCCATGGATGAGACTACTTGGCTACATGTGTCTAATTTTATTTAGGTAAGTATATTTCCTCCTGTTTTCATTGTTGACTTATTTGTGTCTTCACTTGTTTTGAAGTCTTTCCACCAACCCTCTAAAGGGTAAGAATGTTCCCTTTTGTTTCTTTTCTCTCCATGTGGTAACTGGCCACAAGGTATATACCCAAACCATGATGATTCTTTATGGCCACAGAAGTCCCTTCCACAGAGTCCTTTGGATCTGACCACCCCTGAGGACACAGAGTCATTTATACAATGGTTAATGAAGAAAACTGCAGCTTGTTTTTTTCCATGGCTGAAGAGGCAGGAAATGGAGCAGCAGTGGCCTAACTCTTATGGAAACTCCACCCTGTGTACTGGCACCACGGTAATTTTGCCTAGTCTGCTTTCTGGGACTAGCCCAAACCTGTCAAGTTCTCACTTTAAAAACTTGCAGATGCATCCACCACATATTTATGCACTCACATTCATATGCAAAGAAGTTGCTACCAAGATGAGACACCTCATCAAGAAGGCTTACAACTGAGTTGTTTTTATGATGACAGATTACTCAGATTTGCCTGCATTCTCTCATCTGGTCCTCCAGGACCATGGCCATACATGTGCAGAGTACCTGTCTGGGTTCCGAGTACAGTCTGGCGTGCAGGACATGTGTGCTAACTGGCACCTACACACCAAAACCATAACCTAGGCCTCACTAGTACAATCCAGTCTCCTGAGCTAAACAACCACAGATACGCAAACTCAGATGGGCTTTGGAAGTGAAACAGGTGCATATGTATTGTGGTAAGGATTTCCATTATGCTCAGAGCTGAAAATCTAGATTCAGTCATTAAATTTTTGAGCTAGGAGGAGTCACAGAAACCACCCACACACAAAATAAATAGGTCAATACATAACCCAGACAGACCAGAAGAGAGTTTTTAAAGAAAAGAGAAAATGTGTCAAGAAATGCGTTTAGTGGGAAGATGAGTTAGGCAGCAAGGACAGTGTATGATTTGAAAAAAGCTAAGCAGCAGCTTTTGAGATGTGTCTTAAAGACAGGATCTACTGTGATCCAGTAAAGCTACTAAAGGTCTTTCCCACAGAGGTGAGAAAATACAATTTTTGGCCTTAATTCCAATTCTTGATTCAGGGTAAAAGAAATGCTAAGAAGCCTTGCCGCCAAATTGTAATCATAAATAATTTTCCTCTCAAGTGAGTTGACTCCAGTTGGCACTTATCAGCTTGCAGGTCAGCACAAATGTTTTTATAATGAGCCATAAAAGGGGGAAAGTATAGTCTAGACTGGCAGTCAAAAGCCTGCTGCTTTCTTTCAGCAATTCAACTGAGTCTGACTCAGGGTAACTGGCCCAAACTGATAATATCAGCTCCCTGACATGTTAGGAGGGGGCAGGATCTTACCTTTTAAATGGTGTAAATTGTTGTAACAATGGTCAGTGTGTACTTAGGGCTGGGTGGTCTGGGCCACTGAGTGGCTCCCAACAGAATTGCTTATGCCTTTCTCCCTATCCCTACCTCTGCTCACTAAGCACACATTTCTTTTTATTCTTTTTTTCTTTCTACTCCTATCTTCTTATTCATTTTTTCTCCAATCTGAGACATTTTAGTTCTGCTAGTGGTTCCCACTATAAGCATTATGGAAAGGTTGAAGAGGCTGCTGTCCCATTATCTATGGTGAAATGCTGCTAGAATGGAAGGTCCACGGGGCAAAAATCGTGTCTTCTTTACACATATTAGGCCTTCAGTAAACATAGACATATGGTTTTTAATATGTTTTCAGTGGTTGAAGCACATTTCTCTAAAATTTTCTAAAGAAAATATGTATGAACAATATCAAGGTACTATAGCCCATCCCCATTCCGCAAACATGCTAAAGCACCAGAAGCGGGAAGCTGCTTATTATAGACTGCATCTCCCCAAAATTCATAAACTGAAACCTACTCCCCAATGTGATAGTATTTGCAGTGGGGCATAGAGAGGAGATTAGGTCATAAAAGCGGAGTCCTCATGAATGGAATTAGTGTCCTTATATGAAGAGACCAGAAAGCTAGCTAACTCTTTCTGTATCCCAGAATTGGTCCCTCGCCAAAGCCTGACCATGCTAGCCCTCTGATCTCAGATTTCCAGCCTCTAGAATTGTGAGAAATGTATTTCTATGTTTATAAGCCACCCAGTCTATGACTTTGTTATAATAACCCAAACAGACTAAGACTGTTTATGGAGTATCAAGTCTCTGAGTGTTTCCAGCCAGACTCTCAATCAGTGGTTCTATTTCAGTAAAATCAAGAGAATAGAAATGGCAATAGAATCAGGAAATAGTTTGGATGTCCCCAACTCATTTACTCATTTAGAACAAGACTTCACAGGATTTTGGAAATTCATGTTGTCACTCTTGCCTTTCTCACATTTTCTCCAACAGCTAAAAATCTCATACCATTTCAGAAAAGGGCGGGGGGTGGTAAGTACAATATGAAGTCTGTAAGAAACTCTGAGGAATGTGAGCCTCTTATCAGAGAGGTGCTGGGGTACAACTCAGCAGACTTGTTGAAAGAGGATATGTCCAAACTGTAATAGAAAGAAACAAGCAATGTTCAGCACTTCTGATCTATACATGAGAGATGTTTTCCAATTTTGCACTTCTAGTACCTAATGACCTGAACTACCCCTTCAAATTCGATTGACTGGTAACCAGCACAGGCCAGTTAACTACTACTTAACTACGTACTATGGTGACCAATGAAGCCTTCCAAATCATTATTCAGTTTGGGGTGGTTTTTTTTTATGACATATTTTGATTTAGAAACATACTAAAATCACCTACTATAAACTTAGATTTCTATTTTAAATTTGAGGCTTTTTTTTTTTTTTTTGACAAGAGCAATAGAAATTTTAGAGTAAACCATTATTAGCACAGCCAGCATTCTACCTTCCAAATTGTCTTCAGGAAAATAAACATTCTACAACCCTGCTTTTCTTTGAAAACAGAAACAGACTAGTTTTACCCAGGAGGCCCAGAAGGGTCTTTGCAGACATATGCCATTCCTACAATTTAAATGTAAATAGAAGGAAATGACTTAAGAAATACAAAGAT
Organism: Ursus americanus; assembly: GCF_024610735.1. Classification (NCBI taxonomy): domain Eukaryota; kingdom Metazoa; phylum Chordata; class Mammalia; order Carnivora; family Ursidae; genus Ursus; species Ursus americanus. The sequence goes on along the minus strand of NC_142155.1, from coordinate 3,248,079 downwards.
ATGTAATTTCTTATGGCCCAGCCAGTTGAAACAGTCTCACTCCATCTGCCAAAATATTTTAACTTGGTATCACAACTTGATTTTGTGACATACTTTTTGGCTACTATATATTAACACAGGTAGTCTAGTTAGTCTAGTGGTGCTTTTCCCAGTTCCTGTGTTAGCCAGGAATGCCCATCAGAGCCTGCCCCTTAGGGAGGGAAGTCAGTATTTTCCAAAGAAAGAGAGCCCAAAAGAATGATATTGTGATAACATCACCCCATCTTAACATGCCCCTGTTTTTGTTAGATAAACCTTTTAAATCTGGAAATGTAAAGGCCATCTCATATCTTAGCATACCTTAGCATAGGAATCCCTAAATCCAAGAGCAAAATTACCAACCAGAAAGTAATCTTTAGTAGAATAATTTGAAACCAAGTCTTATCTCCTTTCAGGCACTGAAAAGAAAAAGAAGACCCTTAAGAAGGAATGAAATACTCTAAATTCACAAGTAAAACATCACCTGAATCATTAGATTTAAGTAGACATACCCTAAACAGTGCAAACGTAAACATTTTTCATTTTTAGAAAACATAAACTGATTGTTCTTCTAGGGGATCCAAACCATTCCCTCTGAGAAGGAACATGAAATAGCCACTTTCTATTTTAAAAAATGAGTTTTCTTATTTGGACAACCTGGAAAATCCCACTTCTCTCTCTCTCCTAAATAAATATCTTTGTTTATTCTTCTAAAGATTAAAAAATTAACATTTTAAACACTTTTTATTATCATTAGTAGTTGGAATAAAGTATATGCAAAATTGGTTGAGATTTTTCAGAAAAATTTAATTGTATCTAAGTGGTATGCTTTTCAATGAAAAGGGGAACAGTTTAAAACAAACTTAGACTCTATTTGCTTATTAAAGATAACTCCATTGAATTTTTAAACTTCTAAAAACTCATGACACCAAAGTATTAATCAAAGTTTATCAACAGCTACATGTGGTTCATGGCAACATCATGGTCTACCCTAGACAACATGTGGTTTCAAAATAATAAACAGTAAGGAATAAAGGAGACTATAATTACCATTAACCATGGTGAATACTTCAGAGCTTTCATCCAAGTTAAGGCAAGGCATGTGATGGTGGTTGAAAGAGCAAGAAGGAAATTAATAATTGTAGAAGGCTTGATATGAATTAGAACACTCTCTAGAAGTATCTCACTTAATCTTCAAAACAAACTTTAAAATACATATTATTATCCCCAGGCAAAACAGGAGGAAACCAAAGCTCCAAGACAAATTATTTCCACAAGTTCTGTTAGTGAGTGATCAGCAGGGTCTTAAGGTACACTATGAACTGTGCTAGGTAGCCAGTATAGGTCTATATTTGTGTTTTAAGATCACATCACTTCTGAGCCCTCCTTGGAGACACTGATGACTCTGTTAGCAGTACTGGAATGTTACAGAAGAGCTCAGTGAGTTTGCATCCAGATCCTGAGGCTCAGCTTTGCTTATGTGAGTAATAAAGCTAGTGAGAGGCAAAGCTGTGAAGTTGGCAGACATGGTCTTTATTGCTTCCACCCTACTCTCCCCGGAGGCACCCTGATGCCTTTCAGATGCCTGGCACCTTCAGCTGGCCCAAGCACGGGCCATGCCAGCCACTAAAGCACTTCATATTGCCTTGAGTTATAATCACCTGAGTGTCCACCTGCCCACACTCTCCACTAGATTGTGAACTCCTAAAGGACACGGAGAGCATCTCATTTTCTATGCTCTATGATACTTACTGCAGACTGGGTCCTCAGTGAATATTTGTAGAAAAAAATTTATGAATACAGGATTGGACTGTCTCCCAACACTAATCAAAATATTTTAGGCCTGTATTTCTACCTTACGAACAACTAGGGGCACCTGGGTGGCTCAGTCGATTAAGTGTCTGCCTTTGGCTCCGGTCATGATCCTGGGGTCCTAGGATCGAGCCCTGCATCTGTCTCCTCGCTCAGCAGGGAGTCTGCTTCTCCCTCTGCCTTTCCTCCACCCCTGCTCATGCTCGCATGCTCTCTCTCTCTCTCTCTCTCTCCCTCTCTCTCAAATAAATAAATAAAATCTTTTTTAAAAAGATGACAACTAATAATATGGGCTACTAACCTATTAAGAAATGACTCACTGCTTGACTGTCTTAGATCCTATATATCAGTATTGTTGTATATGGGTGTATGTGTTTTGAAGACTAAATACCTACCCTTTGTGGTATCTCCACTGGCTACTTTAACTTGGGCATTTTGACACAAGTTATTAGAGAGAGCAGCATCTCACTGAGATCGAATATGGCACAATAACAATGCATGGGGCACAATCAGCACACCGATGCCTAGAGTGGTCTGGTTAACAGTAGTAGAAAACTACAGGCAGAAAGCAGGTGAATGCTAATAGTACACAGTTGACATATATTATCTTCTTTAATCCTTGTAACATTTTTTGAGGCAGATACTATATAATTTTATTGAAGAAAGAAAAAAACTAGAGAAGTTATATATTTTGCCAAGACCAAACATGGAATAAATGATAGAGGTAGCTTTCAGGTCTGGCCTAGCAATAACTTTCTTTTACTATGCCTGAATCCCCTAGTCCTCAAAGTTATTGTCCACATAGCAGCTGGAGGACTGATGACTTAATCTACTCCAAGGAAATTTACCCTGAGGACTAGAGTTACTAACCCTCTATTCACATGACCGAAGAGAGAAATGTCAGGGTAGAGAAGAAACTAAATCCATCTGGGGCATAATTGTCAGAGCCTTGGCAAGGACCCCACCTAATATCCCAAGAGCACCCCTTTCCTTCTGAAAGAAGCCCTTGCCCTGGTAACCACACAGCTGTTTCTAAATCTGAACCAGTCAGGCTTCCCCAAGAGACCCTCTCCAATGAGGACCTGGAGGTTTCTATAGCAATAACCTCAATAAAGATCCCATTTAATTAGAAATTCACTTCCTATCCCATCGAGGTATTTCAATTATATCTAAAAGTCACAACATAAAAATACAATTCAGAACAATCTTGTGACTGATTACATGGAGATAGTGGAAAGAATGAAAGACTGACAGGAAAAGGACCTAACTATTGTGAAATCTCAGGTCACGCCCAAATCATGCTGAACCTCAGTCTTCTCAGTAATAAAATTATAATGATGGCACCTAGTTTTTAATATGCTTGTGAGAAGTATATGAGGTAATGTATAGAAAACATATAGTAGAGGTTCAATAAATTATGGCTCTTATTATATTGGAGATTCCTATATATTAAAAAGGGATTGTTGATACTATTTTAAAAGAAAGTTGTTAATATTGACAACCAGCCTGATATTCACTAAAAGAAATTCATACTAAAATGGCCTCTTATTTTCTAGTACCAAAAAGTAGTTAGAGGCTGTGAAGAATTTCACAAAGCCTTTCATGATTATCCTGTGGGCAGGAGGACAATAAATGGGGCTTGTACAGGTAGAGGGACTCATGGCTGTTTAGATAACCATAGTAAAGACTGTTATATATCAGTCTAGTAGTAAATTTCTAGGGCATTGCAATGGCCCTAGAATGGCTTAGTTTTTAGAAATGTATTTTTTTTCCCCAAAGAGTACAAACCTCCAGTTATAAGATGTATACGGGGTATTTTTAATCTCCAATTTACTTAGCATTTTATCAACTTTGGTCCCACAATCTATTCTATGTCAGGTGTTCTTTCTTTTTCTTTTCTTTTTTTTTTTTCTTTTTTGTAGGTTTTATTTATTTATTTTATTTTTACCAAAAACTGCATACTGCCCTAGTTTTTTGTTTTTTTAGTTGAAGTAGAGTTAACACACAATGTTACATTAGTTTCCTGTGTACATGTATTATTTCTTTAATGATTGCAAATAAACATGTTCATTCTTGAGAATTCAAAAATCTTAAACATTGTAAGAAAGAAATGAAAGTCACCGCAGATCCTAATATTAACATTGGGTTTATATCCTTCAGTCTCTCTCTTTTTTTGTTTCAATCTCCAAATGTGTGTGTGTGTCTACACAACCACAAATTGGTTTTGCTTTATACACAAACTTTTTTTAACTCTCTGTTCACATGAAATATTTTTTTAAAGGTTTTACTTAGAAAGAGAGAGAGAGCACACACACGTGCGTGAGCAGGGAAAGGGGCAGAGAGAGAGAATCTCTAGCAGACTCCATGCTAAGTGGGGAGCCCAATGTGGGGCTCTATCCCACAACCCTAGATCATGACCTGAGCTGAAATCAAGAGTCTGAGGCTTAACTGACTGAGCCACCCAGGTACCCCTCACTTGAATATTTTATGACTATTAGACATTCTTCTAAAACATGGTTTCTAATGGCTGCTTCATGTTGCATCTTATGACTTTATTATATTTTATTTAACCAGTTCTTAACTAGAATTCTAATTTTGTTTTCAGTATTTTATAATTTTAAATATCAGTGATGAATATAATTGTAGAAAAAAATTTATGTGTATTTCTTATTTTCTAAAATAATTTTATTTTCTAAGACACCTTTGTAAATTTGCTGGGAAATAGAATGCACATTATCATTCTTTGGATATGTACTGCAATATTGTCCCTCAATGTATCTATTTTATTCAAATCCACAAACTCTAGTATTAATTATTACTTTAATTTATACTTCTTTTCTGACCAGTGAGTTTGAGAATTTTTCATGTATGTATTGAACATTTGTTTTTTCCATTTTAAAGAATTGTCTGTTCACAAACTTCTCCCATAATTCAATTGGTCTTTACCTATAATTTCAAATCATTCAGAAGAGCTTCTAAAAGAGTTAAAAAATCCAAATTTTTAGAAGACCATCATCAAAAATACTATTTATTTGAGGTAAAAGGATACTAACTCATGCACCAGTTAAGGGCAGATAACAAGCAAGTAATGCTTGCAATATTGGTATAAGAAAAATTAGAATTCAAGGTAAAACAAAATAAGAACAGAAGACAGAGAAGTACATTTTGTATCAATAAGGGAATAATCTGTAAGAAGTATAGAATAGTCACAAAACTCTACAAGTTGAATAGTCAAGAATCAAAATACACAAATCAAAACTATTAGAAATTCAAGGAGAAATTAACAGAAACATCATTTTATTGCAATAATGGAACTTACCACTCAGTCTTTGACCATTCAAATAAGCAAACAACACTAACAATAAGAAACCAAATATAAAGACTTGGATGAACTTATTATGTTGTACACCTGAAACTAATACAACTGTATGTTAACTAACTGGAATGAAAATAAAAACTTTAAAAAAAATAAAGGATCAGTAAGTAGAAATATATGAAAATCCGTGGCCAAAATAAAGTATATCTTTTTCCAAGCACCTGTTTAAAACCTAAAAAAATACCAATGTTCTCACAAAGAAAGCATAACTTCTGAAAAAGTGTCTATACTATATACAATCTGTTCTCAAAGCAGTAACACTAGACAAAGTATAAGCAAATAGAATGAAGTGGGCTGGAGATTTTATATAAATAAAAACAACTTGACAATGCATATCAAATAAGAAATTTAAACAGTATTTGCCGATTAGATCCAAATTGTTGCCAGAGTCACATCTAAGAGTTTAAACGCTTTAGTTATTAAGTTATTTTAAGCAAAAAGATACATTTTTAATCCTGAATTTGTGCCTCACATGGCAATTGCACAAACCTTTGGGAATTTTCATGGCCACAAGCTCAGTAAGAACCTGCACTGTCTAATGGTAGACAAAGAAAGGAACCAATTGTGGGCTATGTTAATAGGCATTAAATGACCAGATAAATGCCAGAGAGGATCCCCATTCTATTATGTATGGTGTCAGCTTCCACTCCTCTTCCATATTCCACTTCAGGGTTAGAAGATTTTATGTGCCTCAATGGAAGGAGAAATAGGAACAAATACTAAAAAAATTGGGAAGAGTAAAAAAAGCTCTGACTTTCTACTCACTTTACAGGAGGAAAGCTTTCACTTTTGCTCTCCAAATTCCAGGGTCAAGACAGCATAAGATATGGTAGGATGAAGTAAAGATGATGGCCATTTTGTCAAAAAGCATAAGAAGATTAACAATACTTTCTTCATCTCTTTCATTTCTCTAAGGAATGGTTCTTTTACAGAGATGTGCATTTGGGGTTGGGGGATTCCTTTTTATTAAGAAGCATTGTTGACTTTAGGCAGAAAGGACCATCAGAATAGAAACCTGGGAGAGAATACAAGTAGAAGCTGGTTACTCATGAAACCTCTTACATCTCTCTCTCTCTTTTTAAAGATTTTATTCATTTTTTTAAGATTTTATTTATTTATTAGAGAGAGAGAGTGAGTGAGTGCACAAACGGGGAGTGGCAGGAAGAGGGAGAGGGAGATGCAGGCTCTCCATTGAGCAGGGACCTGATGTGGGGCTCGATCCGAGGACCCTGAGATCATGACCTGAGCCAAAGGCAGACACTTAATCGACTGAGCCACCCAGGCGCCCCTCTTGTATCTCTTTTTATTTATTTTTTTTAAAGTTCCATGATTCATTACTTGCATGTAACACCCAGTGCACCATGCAATACGTGCCCTCCTTACTACCTATCACCAGCCTATCCCATTCCCCCACCCCTCTCCCCTCTGAAGCCCTCAGTTTGTTTCCCAGAGTCCATAGTCTCTCATGCTTCATTCCCCCTTCTGTTTACCCCCTCTTTTCTTTTTCCCTTTCTTCTACTGATCTTCCTACTTCTTATGTTCCATAAATGAGTGAAACCCTATGATAATTGTCTTTCTCTGCTTGACTTATTCCGTTTAGCATTATCTCCTCCTGTGCGGTCCATGTTGCAGCAAATGTTGAGAAATCATTCTTTTGATGGCTGAATATTCCATTGTATATATGGACCACATCTCCTTAATCCAGTCATCTGTTGAAGGGCATCTTGGCTCCTTCCACGATTTAGCTATTGTGGACAGTGCTGCTGTGAACATTGGGGTGCATATGGCCCTTCTCTTCACTACTTCTGTATCTTTGGGGTAAATACCCAGTAGTGCAATTGTTGGGTCATAGGGTAGCTCTATTTTTTACTTTTTGAGGGACCTCCACACATTTTCCAAAGTGTCTGTACCAACTTGCATTCCCACCAACAATGTAGGAGGGTTCCCCTTTCTCCACATCCTCTCCAACAATTGTTGTTTCTTGCCTTGTCAATTTTTGCCATTCTAACTGGCGTAAGGTGGTATCTCAGTGTGGTTTTGATTTGAATTTCCCTGATGACTAATGATTTTGAACATTTTTTCATGTGTCTGTTAGCCATTTGTATGTCTTCGTTGGAAAAGTGTTCATATCTTCTGCCCATTTTATGATTTGCTTATTTGTTTCTTGTGTATTGAGTTTGAGAAGTTCTCTGTAGATCTTGGATACTAGTCTTTAATCTGTAGTGTCATTTGCAAATATATTCTCCCATTCCGTGGGCTGCCTCTTAGTTTTTTTGACTGTTTCCTTGGCTGTGCAGAAGCTTTTGTCTTGATGCAGTCCCACAAGTTCATTTTTTCTTTAGTTTCTCTTGCCTTTGGAGATGTGTCAGTTGCTGTGGCCGATGTAGAGGTTGCTGCCTATGTTCTCCTCCAGGATTTTGGTGGATTCCTGTCTCACATCTAGGTCTTTCATCCATTTGGAGTTTATCTTTGTGTATGGTGTGAGAGAGTGGTCAAGTTTCATTCTTTTACATGTAGCTGTCCAGTTTTCTCAGCACCATTTATTGAAGAGACTGTCTTTTTTCCACTGGATGTTTTTTCCTGCTTTGTCAAAGATTAGTTGCCCAAAGAGCCGAGGGTCCATTTCTGGGTTCTCTATTCTGTTCCATTGGTCTATGTGTCTGTTTTTGTGCCAGTACCATGCTGTCTTTGTGATCACAGCTTTGTAGTACAGCTTGAAATCTGGCAACGTTATGCCCCCAGCTTTGTTTTTCCTTTTCAACAGTTCCTTGGTGATTCAGGGCCTTTTCTGGTTCCACACAAATTTAAGGGCTGTTTGTTCCAGTTCTTTGAAAAATGTCATTGGTATTTTGATTGGGATAGCATTGAAAGTATAGATTGCTCTGGGTAGCATGGACATTTTAACTATGTTAATTCTTCCGATCCATGAGCATGGAATATTTTTCCATCTTTTTGTGTCTTCTTCAATGTCTTTCAAGAGTGATTTGTAGTTTCTAGAATATAGATCCTTTACATCTCTGGTTAAGTTAATTCTGAGATAACGTATGATTTTTGGTGCTATTGTAGATGGGATGGATTCCCTAATTTCCCTTTCTTCAGTCTCATTGTTCGTGTATAGAAATGCAACTGATTTCTGAGCATTGATTTTGTATCCCGCTACATTACTGAATTGCTCTATAACTTCTAATAGTTTGGGGGTGGATTCTTTTGGTTTTTCCATATAGAGTATCAAGTCATCTGCGAAGAAAGACAGTTTGACTTCTTCTTTGCCGATTTGGATACCTCTTATCCCTTTTTGTTATCTGATTGCTGTTGCAAGGACTTCTAGTACTATGTTGAATAATAGTGGCGAGAGTGGGCATCCTTGTCATGTTCCTGATCTTAAGGGAAAGGCTTCCAGCTTCTCCCCATTGTATCTCTTTAAAAGTGACAAGGAAAGGGTGTGCTTAAGTTTCCTTCCAACTAATCTATCATGGTAAGAATGTTAGGAAAAGATTCAGGATAGAAGCATGATTAAAGAAAGAAGAAAGTTCATTTGGCTGAGATGAACTTAAGCTGCATTGTCTGGGTTCCTTGAGCTCTGTAGGTAGCAGGATGACAGACAGATGCAGACAAGAATATCCAAGTCATTGGTCAGTCCATGTCTAAGAGATGTATTCAGGGGTGGGTGCTTATTTTAAGGAGAGAATGTAATAATCCAGAGAACTTCCAGAAGAGGGGGACTGCAGATGATAAAGGGTCTGAAAATCACATTCAATGAGGAAAGGTTGATGTTTAGTCTGAAAAAATATGAATTAGATCAGGAGATTTCAAGTCTATAAGCTTATAAAAGAGGCTTCTATGTCTCTATAGTTTCAAAAGGGTAAAACAAAGGGGGAAATGGTACAAATTATAGGGTGACCAAATATGTTTCCAAACTGGGAACATAAAAGCAATTCTAAAGTGAATGAGGAGCTAATAAGGGCCTGTCACTGAAGGTATCTAAGCAGACGTTGAAAAGATTATCTTACAATTCATTTTAAAAATTCATGTCACTCCTTCCTTCATTTATTCATTGTATGGAGCGTCTAGTGTGAGCTAAGCCTATGTTAGTTGCTGGGGAGAACAAGAAAGGATGTTCTGCAACCTCTTTGACATCGGCCACAGCAACTTCCTTCCCATCTCCCTTCCTATACTATATTGGTATCCTCCAGATGGTTTCTCTTCCATTTAACTCAATTTCGTTAAATTCAACTCAACAAATATTTAGTGTCTTGTATATACTATTTGCTGTTATGGGCACAGTTACCTGAGATTACAAAATGCACAACCATGGAGTTCCTAGACGCCTAATAATTCTGAGAAACTCAAGCCAGGCTAGGTATGGCTGGAGGTTTTCTCATATATGGGTTTCACTGCTCTCATCACTTTTAACCTGTGGTTCGGGGGGGATGCTCTGAGTCAGCCTTCACTCGAAGGACTTACAGAGTCCTGACCATGCTCAGAAAGCTTTGTTGGTTTTATTATAATTCTGGATTTGAATGAAAGAGCAACATTGCTGCCTTTGGAACCCAGGTTAACTCAATTTGTTGAGGCCATGACTAAGTTTATCTGATGTCCAAGATTTGGCGATAGAGACATGAAAAGATAGGCATATCTTTTCCTGTATGCATTGGATGTGGCTAAGGCAATAAAACTTTTAATTAAACTTTTAACATGTTTAGTTCCAAATATGACTAGCATTTTGACAAATTTATTGGTTCATGCCTACCAAATTACCAGCTCAAGGACAATTCTTGCCATTCAGGCATTTTCCACTGGTCCCCAACATATTTTGATTAATCCTTCACTATACCTCTCTCCTTTCTAAATGGCTTAAAACAATGACGATGTGATTAAGAGAGAGATGCAAGACATATTATCTATGGTAGTTCCAGAGTTTTCAAAAATATAAAGGATGTATATATCCAGATCCAACCTTCAGAGAAGTTAAGAGGCAATTGGTACACAAGCAGTTGAACTTGGTCCACATGTGATCACAAATTTCTCTCGCACCACCTAAGTTTCTTAACCTCTTGTTCTTGTAGGGCATTTTTCCAGGAAGGCAGTACAACACTGATCCCTAGAGTGACACATCCATGCCTCTTAAGGGAAAACTACCTTATTAATTGAAAGATTTTAACTACCAATACCTAACACTTACTAAATCTGTGCCATGTGTTTGGCACTATGCTAAGCACTTTACATGAATTATCTCACAGAAAACAGATAATATTACTATGTCTACTTTACAGATGACAAAACTAGGGTTTAGAAAGTCATTGAAGCAATACCAACAGTAAAAGACAAACAGAGATCTGACTGGATCTCACTAAACCTAAAGCCAGACTCTTAATTGCCGTGCTGGACTTCCATGGGAAGAAGAAACTCTTTAGAGTCAGAGCAGCCTGGCCACTCTGATCACCTGCGTAACAAATCTCTCTTCTTGTGCCATAAGCCAGATTTTTTTTGATCAAGCAGAGTATAATGTACTCACATCCCTACAATGCACTTTTCACATAGAAAATCCTCATGAATATATACAGAAAGTAAAGATATTTAATAACAGCCTTATCTTTGAAAAAAAAAAAGAACATCAGTATACAGGACTAGTGAAGTGATAAGATGAATATCAGTTTCTGGTAATTTGAAAAATTCTGGTAAATCTTTTCTCCTTTCACAGAAAATTCCACATACTGATGTTGGAAAGCATATTTTATGAGGTCCTTTCTTTTGGTCAACATTGCCCTTTTTGTGGTATCCTCTTTAAATGCAAATATTCCTGGAAGAGTAAATACTAAGTGATGAACAACTTTGTGTAGACAGCTTTATTATAATCCTCAGTTCCCATGATCCAGAGAAAATATTAAGGGTGCCTGAACGCACAGTGAGCTTCAGGGGGGAGAAAAAAGCAGAGCAAAAAATCTAGTAGGTACATAGGATTTGTCTCAGAACCAGTGAACAAGTTTGCAAACTGACCAATACACAGGGATTATGGTATATCTTCTGTGTTAGGGGGAGCTAGATGTTTCTGTTTTCTAACACAGCTGTAACTTTCTTAATGTGATTTTAATATCTAAGTTATTTCCAGATGTTATTTGTGACCTCTGGGCATTCTCAACATTCTCGGATTCTATGCCTAATGATTACTTTGCTTATAATAAAACATTCCAGGATGTTTTATAAAATTTCCTAGTAAATAAAAAAGATAGACCTAAGCTTCCACTTCTGGGAAGATGAATAGACACACCTTTCTCTATTCCTCCCACTAAGTACAATTAAAAGCCATTGATATTGTATATGAAACAAACATAAGAAGACTCTGAAAGGTAGAGAGAAGAAGGCCGACTGGCTATGGAAATCAAGACCCAAGGAAAAACATCAATGAGTTCTCTGTATTTTCTTTGTTTCATACATCCCAGACTGGAAGCTGAAAAAGTTAGCAACCCAGAAATGCTAATGAGTCAAGGTTTTTAGAAAAGCCCCCAGCAAAGAAATAGAAGTTATAAAAAAGAAACAAATTTAAATTTTAGAAATAAAATTATAGCAACTGAAATAAAAAGTTCAGTAGATGAGCCTAATAGCAGAGGGGAGGGGGCAGAAGAAAGAACCAACGAACAAGAAGCTAGAACAATAGAAATTAGCCAATATGAAAGAGAAAGAAAGAAAGAAAGAAAGAAAGAAAGAAAGAAAGAAAGAAAGAAAGAAAGAAAGAAAAGAAAGAAAGAAAGAAAAAGAAAGAATGAATTTAGCTGATATGAGCAACCAAGCAAGAGAAAATACACTAGAAGGAGAAGGGGAGAGGGAGGAGGAGAGACTCAGGGGCCTATGGGACTATAACATAATACTAACATTTGTGTCATTGGAATCCTGGAAGGGGAGGAGAACAAAAGTGGTGCTGAAAACTTATACTTTTTAAACTTATACTTCACCCAAGAGTGAATAATGGAGTGATAATGGTTGACAACTTCCCAAACTTGGTAAGAGACATAAACTAACAGATTCAAGAAGCTTAGCAAACCGTAAATAGAATAAAACCAAAGAAATCCACTTTCAGATACATCATAATTAAACTTGAAGTGACACAATATTTTAAAGGTGCTGAAAGAAAATAACTGCCAACCCCGAATCCCATTCTCAGGAAAAATAACCTTCAGAAATGAAGGGGAAATCAAGAAATTCTCAAATGAAGGAAAACGAAGAGGCTCTTACCAGCAGACCTACCCTAAAAGTACAGCTAAGTAAAGTTGCTAAGAAGAAAGGAAATAAAAGAACGAACCTTGGAACATCAGGAAGGATGAAACAGTACAATAAGCAGAAATATGGGTTAAAAAACACTTTTCTTCTCCTTATGAATTTTCTAAATTAGTTTGATGGCTGAAGCAAAAGTTTTCACATTGTATTTTGCACTTCTAAATGAATATAAAGGAAAAATTTAAGACAATTATTTTATAAATTTGATACGATAAAGGGATCTAATGGGAGATAGAGTTTCTATATTTCACCCAAACTGGTAAAGTGACAACATAAGTAGACTGTGATGTTATGCATATATAATAGAATATCTAGTCATATGAAAAGTTTTTTTAAGTTACACAAAGAGATACACTAAAAGATACTATAGATAAATAAAAAATGGAATTCTAAAAAATATTCAAGTAGCCCATGGGAAGGTAGCGAATAAAAACAGAGAAATGAAAAACTGAGGGAACAAACAGAAACCAAAAGGAAAATGGCAGACTTAGGTTCTAACTTATCAATAATTGCATTAAATATAAATATACCAATTAAAATACAGAAGAAGCCAAATTCATAATTTAAAACTCCCCAAAGAAGAAGTCCCCATAACTAGATGTTTTTATCAGAGAATTTTACCAAGTGTATATGTAAGAATTAAAGCCAATTCTACACAATGTTTTGCAGAAAATAGAAGAGAAGGGAATACTTTCCAACTCATTTTATGAAACTAGTGTTACCTTGATGCCAAAAACCATATAAAAAAGTACAAAAAAAGAAAACAGACTAATATTGCTCATGAATATAGATGGAAAAATGCTTAACAAAATATTAGCAAATAGAATGCAGCAATGTATAAAAAGAATTATACAGTGTAACTAAGTGGAGCTTATTCCATGAATGCAAATCTGATTCAATATTCAAAAATCAATCACTGGATTCTACCATATTAACAACCCAAAGAAGAAAAATCACATGATCATATCAACTGATGTAGAAAATTAGACAAAACTCAAAACCCATTCATGTTAAAAATTCTTATCAAAACAGAAATAGAGGAGAGCTTCCTTAGCCTTATAAAAAGCATCTAAAAAAAAAAAGCCTGTAGCTAATACTATACTTAATGGTGAAAGACTGAATAATTTCCCCTAATATCAGGGAAAAGGTAAGGATATCCCCTCTTACTACTCTTATTCAGCATAGTGCTTAAAGTTCTAGTCAATGCAATAAGGCAAGAAGAGGAAATAACAAGCATACATGTCAGGAATGAAGAAATAAAACTGTCCCTATTTGCAGATGACATCATGGTCTACATAGAAAATATTAAGTAATCTACAAAAAGACTATAAGAGCTACTGAATCCAGCAAGGTCACAGAATGTAAAGCAAACATATAAAAGTCTATTGTATTTCCATATACTGGCAAAGAGCACACAGACACCAGAATTAAAAACACAATACAATTTACAATTGCTCAAAATATGAAATACCCAGGTATAAATCTAGCAATACATGTGCAGGATTTATACTAAAAACTACACAATGCTGATGAAAGAAATAAAAGGTTTAAGTAAATGGGGAGACATACTATATTCATGAATTGAAATACCAGACATAATTAAGATGTCAATTCTCTCCAAAGTTGATATATAAATTTAACATCATTTTTTTAGCAAAATCCTAGCAACACTATTTGTAGATATAGGCAAAAGTATTCTAAAATTTATGTGGAAAAGAAAAGGAATTAATATAGGTAAAATAATTTTTAAAAAAAGAATAAAATGAGAGGAACCAGTCTATCTGATTTCAAGACTTATGACATAGCTACAGTAATCAATCCTGTGGTATATATGTGGGGATAGATATATAGATCATTAAAACAGAACACAAAAATAGACCTACACAAATATGACAAGTCAATTTTTGACAAAGCTGCAAAAACAATTCAATGGAGGAAAGATAGCTTTTCTGACAAATGGTATTAAAGCAATTGAACATCCATAAGCAGGGAGAGAGAACAAGAGAGGGAGAAAGAAGAGGAACAGGAAGGAGGAGGAGGAAGAAGAAGAAAAAGGAGGAGGAGAAGGGGGAAGGGGGAGGAAAGAGGAGAAAGAACTTAGTCCTATGTCTCACACCTTATACAAAATAAAATGAGATCACAGGCTTAAATGTAAGACATTAAACTATAAAATTTTTAGAAAATCATAGGAGAAAATCTTCAAGATCTAAGGCTAGGCAGAGTTCTTAGACTTGACACCAAATACACAACCTATAAAAAGAAACTACTAAACTGTACTTCATCAAAATTAAAAACTTTTGGTCCACACAAGACTCTGTTAAGAAGATGAAAAGACAAGCTACAGACTGGGAGGAAATATGTGCAAACCACATATCTGACAAAGGACTGATTTCTAGAATATATTAAAATTCTCCAAACCCAGCAACGACAACATCAAAATCCTATTAGAAAATGGGCAAAAGACATGAAGAGATATTTTATGGAGGAGAATATACAGATGGCAAGTATTGAGTACATGAAAGATGTTTGGTATCATCACCCATTAGGGCAATACAAATTGAAACCACAATAAGACATCACTGTGAATCAATGAGAATGGCTAAAATAAAAAACAATAGTGACATAGACTTCTGGCAATGATGCAGAGGAACTGGATCTCTTGTATATTGCCGCTGGAAGCCTAAAATGCTACAGCCACTCCGCAAAAACAGTTTGGAGGTTTCTTTTAAAAAGTAAACATGCACTCGTGTGGAATTTAAGAAACAAAACAAATGAACATAGGAGAAGGGAGGGAAAAATAAAATAAGATGAAAGTAGAGAGGGAGGAAAACCATAAGAGAGGCTAAATTCTAGGAAACAAACTGAGGGTTGCTGGAGGGGAGGTAGGTTGGGGGAGGGGGTAATTGGTGATGGGCATTAAGGAGGGCACTTAATATAACAAACTATAGAAATGATCCCTGAAAGTATAGTTTTAAGGAGGGCACTTGAGTACATGAGCACTGGGTGTTATATGCAACTGATGAATCACTAAATTCTACCTCTGAAACTAATAAAAAAAGAAGTAAAAAGTTTTTAAAAAGTAAACATGCAACTATCATGTGGCCCAGCAACTACACTACTGGATACATTTTTCCCGAGAGAAAAAAGACATGTTTATACAAAAACCTGACCACAAACTAAACACAAATTTTTGTAGCAGCTTTGTTTATAGCAGACCCAAACTGGAAACAACCCCGATGTTCAACAGGTGAATGGTTAAACAAACTGTGGTGCATCCGTACCATGAAATACTATCCAGCAATAAAACAAACTATTGCTACACAGATTGACCTGGTTGAATCTCCAGAGAATTATGCTGTGTGGAAAAAGCCAGTCAGAAAAGATAACATACTACCTGATTCCGTTTTTATATCATTCTTGAAATGACAAACTTATAGAATGGTGAACAGATTAGTGGTTCCCAGGGGCTAAGCGAGGGATGGGGGCAGCTGAGAAGTGGATGTGCTTGTAAAGGGCAACACGAGAGATCCTTGCAGTAATGGAATGTTTCATATCTTGACTATCAATGTCAACATCCTGGTTGTGATATTATACTCCAGTTCTGCAAGGTGTTACCACTGGGGGGAACTGGGAAATGGGTCCGTGAATATCTATGTATTATTTCTTACAATTGCATATGAATCTATAGTTTTCTTAAAACTCCAAAAAAGCTTAATCAAAACAATAATAATAATAAATACTCAGAAACCTCCAAAATAAAATAAATACAGGTAATTTGAAAAATAGACATTTTGAGATGTACCTATATGCTACTTGGTATCTTCTACCAGGTATTAGAAATTGAAAAATTTGATCATGGAGATCAAATAATTAATTTTTTTTTAAAGAGAGAGATCTGGAAGAGGTATTGCAAATAGTATTGAACTCAGAGGTATTCTTGATGGGAAGGGGGGTTATGGTGAAAAAGCAATGTCTGCCATGGGCCTTGGAGGTGGGGGGATCTGTAGGCTATGAGCCATGTAATTGACATTGCTGACCTGAAGTTTGGAGATTTAACTTAAACGTTTATCGGTAGGATCTCTGACAGCTTGGGAGCTCCAAAGACTAGAACTTTCCAAAACAGCACTCATTTTAGCTTCACTCAAAACCTTGAGTTTAAAAGTGTCTCAGTCCCCTGGGCTGTCACTCTGGCTGTGCCCAGTAAAATCGCTGGGCTCCAGAGTTGGCTGTTTAGCTGATGTTCCACAGTAATAATTTGCTGGCCCACAAATACATTATGCAGTTCATTGCTCAGGAAAATTTTCTCTTTGTTTGAGTTACAGGGATTAAAAGCATTACAGTTTAATCCCTTTGATGCATCCAGGCCATTTTGAAATTGAATGTTTTTCTATTAACTCTCCTACTGGGAACCAATTCACTGCCACTGTAGCAACAGAGCCAGGCAATCCTGATTAATTACAGAATTTCTGCCCTTCTGCCTCCGTGGTCTTTCTAAAATATCTAATAACAAAAGCACTTAAGTAAATCTATGGGTTTAATCAATATTTCATGTAATTTAGAATAAGAAACCTCAAAACCTTTCTATAAAAATAGTGGGGGAGAGAGATGAAAATCAGTAGATTAAAGAAACCAGTGTTTAAAAGTTCATATGTATTAAAGGCTCAAGGCTTGTCAACTTGCAAACTCGCCCAAAACCGAATCCACGTTAGAAAATCAGCATACATTTGGTTTATTACAATTGTTGAAGTAGAGAACATGAGTTTATAAGTTAAATTGTACATTTAATGCAGAAGCTATAATGCTGCTGTCAGATTTATAGCCTCTGATTTATAGAGACAGAGACATAATAAACTGTCAGGGAAGGTGGTTGTCTGCTCATTAGATCTGCCTTCAGAAGATGGGTTAGACTGAACATTCTCCGTATGGGAACCACAAGATGAGTGAAGAATTCAGCTTTGCTTTCCTTTGTCGACAGTGCCTGTGGAAAAAACTGTATCGGAAGAACATGCCTGATACAGAAGAATGAATATAATACTTCACTTTCTGCACTACAGAAAATGGAAGAAATTCTAGGGGAAAATTTAAGCATCTCAAATGCAGGCTAGCACATGTCGAAAAATAAATCTGCCCATTGAATAATAAAAGAAACAGTGGTGACTTCAGAAGATTTAGCATCATAAGAAGACCACAGCATGGAATCTGTTTCTATGCTTAAAAACCAGAATCTGTACTAACTTAAAATTCACAACTTCAGCATCATTTCTCACTGGCATCCTATTTGGCAAAATATTTCATACGTCAACAAGGATCAGCTCTATACATGACTGTTTTTCATGGTAGTATCTTGTTTTCTTACACTCAGAAATGGGATTCATTTCCTGAGTCCTACATTATAGACATATGCTAAAGAAGAACAACAGTGCTGGGGTATCATGGTCTAAGGACGAAGCACTATGCTGAACACATCATGAAATTATTACGTGGTGCTCATACACACAGAGTCCTCAGAAATGAATTTAGCCATTTTCATGAGGGCAGTGGGATAGACCTCTTTGGAATTTGAAAGATGAAGTTTCTTTAAGAGGTGTCATTTGTCAATCTCTTAAGAAAATCATCATCTGCTTTTTCCTAAATATTTTCCTGGGAGCTGTACTCTTTCCTCAAGATCATCTGTGCATTCAAATGTTATAAATTCATTTCTTTTATTAAGCAAAATTGATTCATTTGGGGTACCACAGACTATTCAGATTTTTCCATTTTTATTCTCTAACAAATGTTTTCATTCCCTTTTTCTTTTTACTTTTTGTGATTTGAATTTAATCATTTTTTACCAGCATTATTTGCCTTCTATGTTTGCATGAGGCATTATGCGAGATGCTGGAAGACATACATAGTTATGAGTCCTGGTTTCCACCCTCCAGGTAGCTTTTCTTTTTACTGGGAGAAAAAGTCATATAAACCAGAGGGAGCTTGACTGAGGACCTTTCTGCTCAGAGGTGGTTCTCAGAATTCTCATCTGAGAGTTTACTAGAAATGCAGAGCCTGATATATTCTCCCATTCAGTAGGTTGCCTTTTTATTTTGTTAATGGTTTCCTTCTCTGTGCAAAAGCTTTTACCAAATAGGTGTAGTCCCTATAGTTCATTTTTGCTGTTGTTTCCCTTGCCACAGGAGATCTATCTAGAAATATGCTGCTATGGCCTATGTCAGAGAAGTCACTGCATATGTTCTATTCTAGGATTTTTAGGGTTTCAGGTCTCACATTTTTTTCCTCCAAGTTTTTATTTAAATTCTAGCTAGTTAACATACAGTGCAATATTAGTTTCAGGGGTAGAATTTAGTGAGTTATCACTAAATATGTGTCCTCCTTAATATCCATCACCTGTTTAACTCATTCCCCACCCCACTCCACCCCCACCCGCCTCCCCTCCATTGACCATCAGTTTGGGCTTTTTCCATAATTTGGCATTTGTTGATAATGCTGCTATAAACATCAGGGTACATGTATCTCTCTGAATCAGTATTTTTGTATTCTTTGGGTAAATATCTAGTAGTGCAGTTGCTGGATAGTAGGATAGTTCTATTTATAACTTTTGAGGAAACTCCATACTGTTTTCCAGAGAGGCTGCACCAGTTTGTACTCCCACCAACAGTAAGGGTTAGCCTTTGTCCACAACCTCGCCAACACCTGGTGTCTCCTGTGTTGTTAATTTAACCATTCTGACTGATGTGAGTGATATCTCATTGTAGTCTTGATTTATATTTCCCTGATGATGAGTGATGTTGGGCATCTTTTCATGTGTCTGTTAGCTATCTGTATGTCTTCTATGGAAAAATGTCTATTCATGTCTTCTGCCCACTTTTAATTGGATTTTTTGGTTTGGGGGTGTGTGTTTTTATAAGTTCTTTATCTATTTTGGATACTAACCTTTTATCAGATATGTCTTTTGCAAATATCTTCTCCCATTCTGTAGGCTGCCTTTTAGTTTTGTCGATTGTTTCCTTCACTATGAGAAGCTTTTTATTTTGATGAAGTCCCAATAGTTTATTTTTGCTTTTGTTTCCCTTGCTTCAGGAGACATATCTAGTAAGAAGTTGGTTCAGCTAAGGCCAGAGAGGTTACTGTGTTTGTTCTCCTCCAGAATTTTGATGGTTTCCTATCTCACACTTAGAACGTTCATCCATTTTGAATTTATTTTTGTATATGATGAAAAAGAATGATCCAGTTTCCTTCTTTTGCATGTAGCTGTTCAGTTTTCCCAACACCATTTGTTGAAGAGACTGTCTTTTTTCCATTGGATATTCTTTCCTCCTTTGTCAAAGATTAATTGCCCATATAGTTGTAGGTCCATTTCTGGGTTTTATATTTTGTTCCATTGATCTATGTGTCTGTTTTTGTGCCAGTACCATACGGTCTTGATGACTACAGTCTGTAATATGGCTTGAAGTCTGGAATTGTGGTGCCTCCAACTTTGCTTTTCTTTTTGAAGATTGCTTTGGATATTCAGGCTTGGGGTCTTTTGTGGTTCCATACAAATTTTAAGATTGTTTGTTCTAGCTCTGTGAAAAATGCTGATGGTATTTTGATAGGGATTACATTAAATGTATAGATTTCTTTGGGTAATATAGACATTTTAACAATATTTGTTCTTCCAACCCATGAACATGGAATGTTTTTCCATTTCTTTGTGTCATCTTCAATTTCTTTCATAAGTAATAAGTACAGATCTTTTACTTCTTTGGTTAGATTTATTCCTAGGTTTCTTATGCTTTTTGGCATAATTTTAAACGGGATCAATTCCTTGGTTTCTCTTTCTGCTACTCCATTATTTCTGTATGTTGATTGTGTATCCTGCAATTTTACTGAATCCATTTATCAGTTCTAGCAATTTTTTGGTGGAGTCTTCTGGATTTTCTATGTAGAGTATCATGTTGTCTGCGAACAGTGAAAGTTTGACTTCTTCCTTATCCATTTGGATGCTTTTTATTTCTTTTTGTTGTCTGATTGCTGCAGCTAGAACTTCCAGTGTTATGTTAAATAACAGTGGTGAGAGTGCACATCCCTGTCTTATTCTTGTCATGTCTCACATTTAGTTCGTTAATCCATTTTGAGTTTATTTTTGTGTATGGTGTAAGAAAGTGGTCCAGTTTCATTCTTTTACATGTAACTGTCCAGTTTTCCCAGCACTATTTATTGAAGAGACTGTCTTTCCCCCTTTGTATATTCTTACCTTCTTTGTCAGAGGTTAATTGACCATATAAATGTGTGTTTATTTCTGGGCTCTCCATTCTATTCCATTGATCTATGTGTCTATTTCTGTGCCAGTACCAAGCTGTGGAGAAAAAGGAACCCTCATACATTTTTTGTGAGAATGTAAATTGGTACAGCCACTGTGGAAATCAGTATGGACGTTTCTCAAAAAATTAAAAATAGAAATACCATATAATACAATATCTCCACTACTGGCATTTACCCAAAGGGGAAAAAAACCACTAATTTGAAAAGATATATGCAGCCATATGTTTATTGCAGCATTATTGATAATAGCCAAGATATGGAAGCAACCTAAGCATCCATTGACAGATGAATGAATAAGATGTAGTGTACACACACACACACACACACACACACACACACACACACCTGATATTACACAGCCTTAAAAAAAAGGATGAGATTGTGCCACTTGCAACAACATGAATGGACCTAGAGGGTATTATGCTATGTCAGACTGAGAAAGACAAGTGCCATATGATTTCACTCATATGTGGAACCTAAAAAAAAAATGAATAAACAAAAAGCAGAATCAGGGTAGTAAAAATATAGAGAACCAGCTAATGGTTGCCAGAAGGAAGGAGAGGGGCTTGAGCAAAATGGGTGTAGAGAAGTGGCAGATGTAGCCCTCCAGTTATGGAATGACTAAGTCATGGGAATAAAAGGCACAACATAGGGAATATAGTCAACGATATTGCAATAGCATTGTGTGGTGACAAATGGCAGCTCTACTTGTGGTGAGCATAGTCTGACATATAGAGAAGTTGAGTCACAGTGTTGTACACCTGAAACTAATGTAACATTGTGTGTCAACTATACTCAAATTTAAGAATTATTTTTAAAAAATGCAGAGTCTGAGGCACCTCACCATTCCTATTGAATCAGAAGCTGCATTTTAAAACAGTTTCCAGATTAGCTCCTAATACAGTATGAGGATTGGGAAAGGGGTTGTTGCTGAATGTAAATTGAGTATGCTAAAAACCAGTCTCAAAGTTCCACACAGTATCGTCGGCAAAACAATTTTGGAAGAACTGCTTCATAGTCATTTTTTAGTGTTATCCTTAGATTTTGAATCTTACCTGGGTCTGAGGTTAACTGAGCAATTGGATGGATAGAGATCCACTTAAAAATAAATTACTTAAAGACCTTAAGAAACCTTTCAAATTATAAGATGCCACAGTTCTGCCTGTAATTTTGTATATCAGATTTTTTAATGTAATTCAGAATTCTCCTGATATCACTAGCTTACAAGTAAAAATAGGTTCAGATTTACTTTAATACTCAAATTACATAGGTTTCTAGCTCCTTAGTGATGGGAGGAACAATGAAGTTATTCACTAACCTAACTTCTAACACCTTACTAACTTAAAAAAATTTTTATTGTTGTAAAATTTAGATAAGATTAAATTTACCATTGTAACCAATTCAAGTGTACAGTTCAGTGGCATTAAGTTACTTTCACATTGTTGTGAAACCGTCACCACTGTCTATTTCCAGAATTTTTTCACACTCTGAATAGAACCTCCGGACCTAATAGCAGTAGTTCCCTCTTGCCTCTTCCCCCAGTCCCTTGCAACCATCATTCCACTTTCTGTCTTTATGAATTTAACTATGCTAAATACCTCATATCAGTGGAATCATACAGTATTTGTCCCTTTGTGACTGGTTCGTTTCACTTAGTGTAATGTCTTCAGGATTCATCCATGTTGTAGTATATGCCAAAATTTCATTCGTTATTAGAGCTGAATAACATTCTATTATCTGTACATAACACTTTTTGTTCATCCGCTCATCTATTAATAGACATATGGACTGTGTCCACCTTTTGGCCCTTGTGAATAATGCTGGTACTACAGTTTATTCTTTTATATTACTGAATATAAAGCTATTGAAAGCTATATTTGTCTTGCTGTTAAGCTGGGCAAGTTAGGTACATTCCATGGAAACTGTCACCACATACATAGTGAATCCCTTGGGGGAAATGTATCCCATTCCATGCCGTTGTTTCTAAAGTTCAGCATCACTACCAAAACCAAGACACTCCACTGCAAGTTCTAGCTACCAGTGTTGCTGTTACTTTTTTCAAAACACAGAATTCCTGGTGGGAGGGAGAAGATACCCTCCCCCAGGATTAAGCTTACACTCAAAAGTGACCTGGTTGCCACGTGTACAATACTGTCGACACTTCCTGTCATTCAGAGGCAGGTGATTCCCCCTAAGCACACCTTGGGTGGGTTAGAGGTGATCCCAGTGCCAGTCAGAATATTCCAGAATCAGGGGCACCTGGGTGGCTCAGTCAGTTAGGTGTCTGCCTTTGGCTCAGGTCATGATCCCAGAGTCCTGAGATCAAACCCCGCATCCGGCTCCCTGCTCAGTGGGGAGCATGCTTCTCCCTCTCCCTCTGCCTGTTGCTCCTCCTGCTTGTACTCTCTCTCTCTCTTTCTGTCAAATGAATAAATAAAATCTTTTTAAAAAATAATAAAATAAAAAGCATATTCCAAAATCAGTTCTCTATGCCAACCACCCATGGCCTAGGGTGCAATCTAAGAAGCCAGTCTGGATCCCCTTTCCTTCAGTTTCCCTGGGCTATCTCTTAATGACTTTAATTTCAAAGAAGTTCATTAGTTTTTCTTGCCATCTCACCTCCATAAAGACTACTGCTAGTTCTTTGGATATGCTTTTAAAACTTTGAATCACAAAGTGAAAGAACTGAGATCGGAAGTGTTTTCATCCCATGACCCCTCTGTGTAGCAAACACTTTTTTGGAATGTGTACCTTATAAGATCTATAGTCCACTGGGTTTCACAGGGAGCATGAGGATTCCATCTGCCTACAGAACTAGAGCCAGGCTTGGCTTATCAAGAAGTCCCATTGTATTCTCTTCAGTACAAGGGTGAGTATTTGCTTTACATCTCTATGAAACTAAAAACTGCCATAAAAGTGGTTTTCCCCAGACCAAGGGAGTCCACCCAAAGGAAAATGGATAGCTCCTCTTTAAGACACGGGAAAGGATAACTTATTTTAAATGATTTTCCATCCCATAAAAAAATTTAAATCTGATTTCTTCTGGATACTCCATTAGATATGTATACACTTACCTTTGGAGGTCTGCTGAGGCAGGTCCACAAGAACTCTTATCAAATCAAGGAGTAGCCCTCTGAAGGAAAAACTCATCCTGGGGGGAAGGAGAATCGGGCAAATGAGTTTGACACAGTAACTAAACCTCAGGTGTTTAGGAGTCATGGCAATTCTGAACGCAGCATGCATCTATCTCTCAGGTCTGACCCCAAACACACAAACAGCTGAGTCTTAGGGAGCAAAGGTATTCTGAGAAAAACTGGAAAGGTTCTCTTTACTAAGAACTCTGTAAGGCACTGACACTTAGCAAATGCTCGGTGGTGTGTATATGCTATCATGTGACACAAAAGTGGTGGTTTGTAGGGAGTGATCGCTCCAGTTCTGCAAGGAACATATAGTTTTGGTGCCTGCATGACTTGAGGCACCCTGATGGACCAGTATACAGACTACGGTGTCTGGAGCTAATGTGCAGGTGAAGGTGAGTGGCAGAGGAGAGTGGCATTAGTGTGACCAGAAGTGGTTTCAAGCCTTCACAAGTATTAGTGCTCACAGAGATGCTGATGCCAGCTGATGGAAGCATCGTGTTTAGAAAGGGCAAGTCCGGAGCAATTTCATACAGTTTGGCTAGTCATAGCCTTTCCTTAAGAAAACTGGGGCAGGAGAGCAGAAAATGGTACATGCTATGATGTGTTGCAGGGTCTGCTTCTGAGCATGTGTGAGACACTCCTCGGACTCTCTCAATGACGATGAGATGAAATTCTGACTCATACTACCAAGGGGCCCCCATTACTTTTATCATGGATTTCTTTGGACTCAGGAGGCCTGTGGTTCCTTAAATTAGGCTCATATAGGCAAATTTGAGACTGTTTAAGAGAATCAGATGATCAAATTATCACTTCTTACCTCATCTCCTAAACAGGATTTTTTTTTTTTACTATGCTATTTGTTTCTAATAGTGTCTTTTATGTTTGTAAGGATGAGGAGCAGTTAACTATTTACTGCTTTAAAATAGTAAGCTATTTATTCCTTATAATACAGAGTAGGGGTCACAGCTTATTGGACAATGGGGTGATCAAACAGGTAAATATGTGTGAATGAGTGACATGATGATTGTAAGACAATAGGGAGTGGCTGGAGAAAGTGCAGTCGCTTTCTAAAGAAATGCTGTTTCACTGAAAACAAAACCCAAACCAAAAACTTTGCTAGGCCTAACAAAACCTGTTTATGGGCCATATTAATCCAAGAGGCTGCCAAGGATCGTCACCCAATCTTCATTTTTCTAATCCTCGCCACAAAGAAAGTTGATTTCACTGCAATACTATTGGGATCAATGATCTTTTTCATGATTAACATGGATAAAAACCAACAGAAACATATCATAATATTACTCCAGTTATCCTAGAAGCTGATCAAAAGCAGGGACCCTACTACTTTATCTTTGTATTCTGTGTACCTAACCAGTTTACAAATACCAGGCATCATGATCTCATGGGGAAACCACATCATTTCTGGTGTATCACTGTAGGAGTAATAATACCTAACAAACACTGAGCGCTCATTTCTTGCTAGGCATTGTACCAAGAGTGTACCGTATGCTATGTTATTTGCTCTTCCCAACTAACTTACTATGAAAGTATTATCATTATCCCAAATTTACAGATGAAGGGACTAATGCTAGAGACAAAATAATTGTAAGCAGAGATTCCACAACTCCAAAGTCCATGATGTTAACCAAATGCAAATATTTATGATAAAGCAAGAGAGTGAGTCAGCAGTTCAAGTATTGCGCAATCAGGTGGAGCAAAGATATTGAATGTAGGTAAAATTTAACAGAGAATTATGGCTTGCAAGAACAGACCTTTGGCACTTTTTACAGAATGTAGGAGTAGTGGATCCAGGGGAAGTTTGGATGGGAGTTTGGTGGTGGGAGGGGGATGTCAGTGGGATAAGGGTGAGGTGGGGTCTGGCCAGGGTATATGGAGATAGCCTTGAAGCCCAGCTGCTCTTCTACCTTAATTTCTGTCTGTCCCTCCCTCCCTCCTCCTCTCATCATCTGTCCACTTATACAGCTTCCAACTAAGAAGAACTAAACTAAACTTAGGAAAAAATACTCTATTTCATATATTTAAAGCACATTTGATTTTTCTGTCCACCTCCCAACCCACCTCTGGGGGTCTGGCCTCTATCAAGTTAGGAAAACAGAAAAGTGTAAACTTTATTAATGTAGAGACAAGGACAGAATGCTTTCCCCTTCATAGCACACCAGTTATGCTCTAGACAGCAAGTTTGATTATATTGGGGATGCTTCCCTCTGAGGGAAGGGCTAGAAGAGATCAGAGAGGATGAACCCCAACTCCCACAGGAGCTTGAGAGGCAGAGCAAAGTGCTGTTCTATCTTGTGTCTGGGCCCTATGCGTGGAGGGGATTTCTAGCACTAATGTTTCTGACAATGAACAGAATTTTCCCATCCTTCCCAATGTCACTCTGTGATGGTTAATTTTATGTGTCAATTTGTCTAGGTTACAGCACCCACGTATCTGGTATAACATTATTCTAGATGTTTCTGTGAATATATTTTTTATATGAGATTTACATTTAAATCTGCATAGCTTGAATAAGGCACATTGCCCTCCATAATGAGGTGGGCCTTATCCAATCAGTTGGAAGCCTTAATAGAAAAAGACTGAGCTCCCTGGAAGAAAGGTTAATTCTACCAGCAAACCATCCACCTCAGGACTCAAACTTCAGCTCCT
This sequence comes from Ursus americanus, assembly GCF_024610735.1. Lineage (NCBI taxonomy): Eukaryota > Metazoa > Chordata > Mammalia > Carnivora > Ursidae > Ursus > Ursus americanus. Next base: position 3,221,496 of record NC_142155.1, on the reverse strand, counting down.
CTCTGGGCTTCCAGCCTGCCAGCCAGCCTTCAGATTTTGGACTTTTTAGGCTTCTTTAACTGTGTTAGCCAACTTCTTAAAATCTCTCTCTCTTTCTCTTTCTCTTTTTAGATAGATAGATTGACAGATAGATAGATTTACAGATATATGCAGATATATATGTGTGTATAATATATACACACATCTTGTTCTATTTCTCTGGAGACTTGACTAATACACACCTTATTTCCTTTTTTTTTTTAAGATTATTTATTTATTTATTTAAGAGACAGAGAGAGCACAAGCAGTGGGGAGGAGCAGAGGGAGAGGGAGAAGCCTCCTCCCTCCTGATCAGGGAGCCTGAGGCGGGGCTTGATCCCAAGACTCTGAGATCCTGACCCCAGCCCAAGGCAGACACTTAACCCATGAGCCACCCAGGCACCTCTATCAGTTCTAAGATATACATTTTTTTGCATTTTAACATCTCTGAAATCATAAGATAACTTAAATTGATATAGTTTTAAGTGAAATATGATTTTTCTTAGTTTGACAGAGTATTCAGCATCCCCCCAACTAGATCTTAATTTGCAACCCGCAGTGCAATAGATTGGTGTATTGAGCCAACTGATTATAGTATAACCAGCATCTATGATATGTGTAGTTACGCAGTAACTTCTCTCCAAGGACCTGGGAACTCTGCGAAGTTTTATTTTTAAATTTTTTTAGAGATTTTATGTATTTATTTTTTTTTGAAAGAGAGAGAGTGAGAGAGAGAGAGCATGAGCAAGTGGGAGGGGCAGAGGGAGAGAAGAAGCAGACTCCTTGCTGAGCAGGGAACCCGATGTGGGAGACTCAATCCCAGGCCCTGAGATCATGACCTGAGCCGAAGGCAGATGCTTAACCAACTGAGTCACCAGGCGCCCCTCTGTGAAGTTTTAAATAATGATTTTCCATAATCCTGTCATTCAACTGCCATCTGTAAACTCTGAAAAATATTTTTTTTAGGGGATGAACATTATAAACGTTATGAAGGATATAGAATCTTACAGGAATGTTTTGGAAGGGGAGAATAGGAAAAGATAATACCAGGTTTTTCTCCTTAAGTAAGTAAGCCTCATCGCACAGCTTAAGTCCCACTTCCCTTTCAGTACAGGTTTCTAGCACTTCAGCCCCTTCACTCTGTTGCAAATGGTAGCATTTTGTTTTTCTACCAGGTAAATTTTCAAAAGGGCTGGATAATTGGCCAATACAACACTTTTTTTTTTAACGTATCAGTTTCTTACACAAAATTAAGTGCTCCTTGAAGGTAGGAATAGGTGTTAGGTGTGTGCATATCTCTAGTATTTAGCATGTATACATGGTGTATGTGGACATTTGTCAATACATGCATGTTACTGAATGTGTTGACTACATTGTGAAGTGTTAATGAATGTCCAGGCATCCAAGGGAGATTGTCTCTTCTAGGTTATGAAAGGCTTGAAGGTAGCTTAGTCAAAATAGCAAAGGTTTGGTGCTATCAAAACACTGGTTTGAATACTGATTCTGCCACACACAGGCTGGGTGACTTTGGAATATAAGTTAACTTCTCTGATCTTCGGTTTGTTGCACGTGGAAAGGGAACACTATATCTATGTTGAAGAGTTTTGTGAGGGTTAAAGTAACTTTTGAAAGAAACAGACACTTCATACTCTCACAGAAATGTGGTAGGTAGCTCTCATTGTTCTGTCAGCCCTCTCTTGCTTCCCTGCTCTAGCACTAGGCACAGTGCCTAGTACTTGGAAGATATTCAATCGTGTTTGTTGAATGAATCACAAAGAAGTGTCTTGACAAAAAACACACACTATTTTTGACTTTCTCTACAACATGCAATAAATTTTATAGCCTGACTCTTATAACTAAAAAGTAAAGAATCATTCATGATATGATTCTTTTTTACTCCAAATTTTCAACATTTTCAACTGAAGAGCCTAAGCTCTGTTGTATTATTCACGTTCTAGTCTCTCTCTCTAATTTATAAATATCATCTTAATTTAAATGAAAACCACCAACCATCAAACAAAACCACAAGTACTTTAAATCACAGAACTTACCTCAAGTGTATGGTATTACTAGATTGAATTTTCACATGGGGAACCAAAATGCTTATTTCTACTTTTTAAGAGATAATCACAACATTGACGTTTTAGTGTCAAAATTATTTCCTCTTTTTCCTTTCCTCTTTCTTTCCTTCCTTTTTCTTCTGTCTTCTCCCCTACGCACCATCTGTTTGTTTAGGAGTTCAATGAATGAATCATCCAACAGGCGAACGAACTCTGGATGACACATTACTTTAAGCCACATCTGAAATAAATTGAAAGTTTAAAAAAGGCCACATAACATCAATCGGTGTGCATGCTATTCTCACTGAAAGACAATCAGATGCCAGAAGGGCCTTTTGTAACACACCGTCCAGGAACTATCAGTTCCAACATCCACATGTACATTCTTCATGTGAAACATTGGCAGCCATTTTGTACTTACTGTTGTACGTTCATAATTCTTCAGATAAATGATTCACCACATTATGGTAGCATTAGGTCAGAGAAGCGAAACTCATAGCTAGAAGACAATGTCAAAACCAAGTTTCAGGGGGCAATAGGAAAAGCAAAGCCTACATAGACAAGAAGCTGAGTGTAGACAGATGGAAGGAAGGTAGGAAGGAAGGAGATGTGGGTTGATGAATGGATTTAGGGCCAGATTAGTTCAAAAGCCTGAATCAAATTTCAACTCTAAGCTGTGGAAATTGAGCTTCTTTTGTTTCCAAATAGAAACTTTGCATATTCAATGGAACCATTTAACAAATACTCTGTGTCGGATGTTCAAGACACAGAGGATATATCACTGAACAAAATAGAAATCTGTAAACTCAGAGATTTTGTTCCAGTAAGGAAAAATATAATAAACAACATAACCAACAAATAAATTATAAAGTATATTGAAAGAGAAAGAGAAGTGCTAAAGAGAAAGAAAAAAAATCAGCATAAACAGTAATGTAGGGGCGCCTGCGTGGCTCAGTCGTTAAGCGTCTGCCTTGGGCTCAGGGCCTGATCCCAGGGTCCTAGGATCAAGCCCTGCATCGGGCTCCCTGCTCCACTGGGAGCCTGCTTCTTCCTCTCTCACTCCCCCTGCTTGTGCTTCCTCTCTCGCTGGCTGTCTCTCTCTCTTTCAATAAATAAATAAAATCTTAAAAAAAAAAAAAAACAGTAATACAAATGCCAGAGTACCAGAAGTTTCAGTTTAAATGATGTGGTCTTAACATGAGGATTACTTAAATATCAATTATTTAAATGATTGAAAATGGCAGAGTCACAAAATTTTTTAAAAACTAACATTACACAAAGAGAAGAATTTTATGACATATAAAAAAACACTATTTTCATTTAACTTAAATCAAATAAAGCCCTGAAAACACTTCAGAGATAATTACTTATCTATATTCTTTTTTCATAAAACTCTGTACTATTAAAACAAAGAACACAGGTATGTGAATTTAACTTACTGGCAAGGTTAAAGTCCTTTAAAAACACTCTCATCTCATCATTGTCCATGTGACAAATACTATTATCCCTATTTTACAGGTGGGGACATTGAGGGCCAAAGAATGTTTATGACTAAACACAATGAGTCAGTGGTGAGGATTATGGAAAATGCATGTCCAAGGCAGCATGCAAATGACTTCATTTTATGTGGGTTTGGCTATGTAAGTTACATTATCCCAGCAGTTTTGTGAACATGGCTTTCTTCATGATTATCCCTCTTCCTGTCTGGTTGTCCCCAGAGACCTGGCTATTGAGAAAAGCTCTGAGAGAGCTGAGAATGAGTGCAAATGCCTGAAAGTCACCATAGCCATATGCAGAATGTACCACGCTACAGGTTTCTCTAATGAAGGAATTCAGGAAAAGACTAGCTACTGACAACCAGTTTCAGTTCCAAGGGTTTTTTTGTTTGTTTTCCTCCTAAAAAAGTGCCTTTTTGGCTCTCACTTCATAGGGAAGTGAAAAAGTCTTTACAGTAAGTCAGTCCCTTATCTCCTTTCACTTTTTAAATCTTAAGAGCATGGTTAATACCATGTATGTGTGGTTCAGCTAATGAGCTCACTGAATACACTTGACAAGTAACAGCAATGGCAGCAACCCCACCAAACTTAAGCGATGATGATTTCTTTAAATTTGGAATTCAAGATAAAATTGGAAAATTCGTCAAGGAGGGGTGAATTTTTCAGGTTGTCCGATCACATAACTTGACATTTTTAGCCAATAGAATGCAGCTAATTATTCATTTTCTATAACTGGTCATTTTGAAAATTTTCCAAGTTACTGCAGACTAAACTTAAAACAGGATATTGTATTAATCAATCTTAAATATGGTTTAAGAGTTTATGCCCAACTGGTTTCCTTGAAACCTCTTTCATTAGTGTTCCCCGACTATTTTCCCGTGAAAGAGTTGAAGACAAATGTACAATGCTGTTAACCCATTTTGCTACTTGGATTATTATGTTCACACATTTACACACACACACACACACACACACACACACTCACACAGAGTGCCTAGTTAAAAGGCCTCTGTGAATATACAAACTGTTTTTCCCCAACGCTCCTTAATTTATCCACCTTCATTCCATTAGTGGCCATTTTCCTTCCCTTGAAAAGTGTCATAATTAAAACCCCAGGAATTCCCAAATAAACAACTTCTCCCTCCGTCATCCTTGTTCTGCTGCTTTTTGACCCTGACCCTAAAAACTAATCACGCCTTATCAGAGCCAGTCAAGCTGACTGGGGTTAAGGTCAATTTAATTAGAACTTGAGTGTGCCATCAGGTATGTGAATTTTTACCCCTCCCAGAAAGAGGTTAGAAACATGAGAATGGAGCCCTGGTCTGGTTTGAAAGAAAACAAATTGGTTTCACTGTGACCACTGTGATGTCTGGCTATCTAATTTCTCAGTTGGCTTGCAACCAGGTGCCCTACATACAGCTAGTCTCAATAGCTGTGACACAGGGCTACCAGAAGGAAACTTTAACTGGTGAGAATGCTGGAGCTGAATCTGTCCAGGAAACTGGGAACAGGGTGACATCAGCTGGCCTCCAGAAGTTTTGAGAACTTCCATTTGGCTTCCAAGAACAATTCAAGGTGTTAATTCTGATTTATAAAACTGTCTGTGTTTTGGATGCTTAGTTACCTTAGAAATCGGCTCTAAGGTTGTAAAGAGTTCCCAGATTTACACTTCAGACACCCAGAAGCAACACCCTTCTGTGAAAAGCCAAGATGACTAGAATTAATGGCAGCCTTAATCTGACAGAACCCTATTTTGTACATTCAGTTCCCACCACCGACCCCGAATTCCTTTATTGAGTAGAAATGTGAATGTGGGAAAACTTTGGCATTAACAGCTTAATATTACTGAGTTTTTAAACATTCAAGGTCCAATTTTAGAAGGACTTAACAACAAATTCAAGTGTATATTTTAACAATTTATTGTTTATAACACTATACCGCATGTTTATTTGTATTAGATCATACATTTAAACCATTATCTTCTCACTGGCAAGCACACACATTCCCATGAGCAATGAGATTTGAATATATTAGGTGTCATTCTCTGTAAACACATTTTCTTAAAAATCTGCCTCATATTTATACCAGGTTTTTAAAAGGATTTGGCAGATTTTTTTTCCTGGGATTGATTTAAACTGCATACACTTGTACATTTACTGTTATATCCTATTATATCCTAATACTCAACCATCATCTCATTTTTCCAAGAAATTCTGAAAATTCTTTGATCCAAACAGTGAACTGTTGAGGCTGTCTGGTAATTCAACCTAGGTATTCCCTGGAAATAGCAGTATCCTCAATGCTCAAAGTTACTCCTTTTTAATATTCTACAGATTGTTCCAGGACTGTTCTGTAATGTTCTTTTCACCTACAGCTTGTCTTCCTTATATCTTCTTCACAAAGAATAAAACAGAAGCAAACTGGTTAAGAGGCTTGCTTAAGGCCATCCGATAGATTAATAATAGAAGTAGGATTGGCATACCCTATCTCCTTGAAGAAAGCTTTCTGTGCGTATGCATCTTTCTGCCAACTAAATTACCCTGTGCACTATCAGAAGACAGTCTCAAGACAAAGTGTTCTTGCTGTTTTTGTTAAAACATGGATATGGAGTGCACACATATGAGAAGGTCATATAAAAGAACAAGAAATAAGTAGAGAGTCAATTCAACATTTAAGTATGAGTAAAATACATAACTGAAATTATGTACAACTAAAAGTGAATACCTTTGAAATTGGACAGTTGCTGATAGCCTTAAAGACTCTTGCACTGCTCTCAAAAGCAGAGAACTGCTGTGCTAACACACTAGGAAGACCGGCAGTTACTCCTTCCCTTTCATAAACTCACCAGTACAGTCACTAGCATAAAAAGTAAAGATTGTTAGCAATGCCTAACCACCTCATTGCCCAAGTAACCGTCTTTTCTTATTGTCTTCAGCATGAAGGAAGTGGCAAACCAGTAGGACTGTAATCTATTATCTGTTACCACTTAGAGCAGTGTCATGTTGTGACACCAAGAGAGAAAAAGTCCAGAGACACAGACAGGGGAAGCACATCCAATAAAAGCTGTACTAGACCTTCATCTTTCCTTCAAAAGACTCACTTACAACTGTGAGTATACTGGGTGTGTGTGTCCGTGGAAAGAAGGAAAAGAGAAATGTTTGAAGAAAAGTTTAGAAAAGATAGAGTATGGTGGGCAAAGGGTGATCACACCAGAGTAGGTAGTCTCCTGGTCCTGATCCACAGGCCTATGAATCAATTTCATATGTGCACACACATCCCCATAAATTATCCCTACAGATTATTGGATGGAGAAGCCCAGATGCTAGGTGGCAGAACACATGATGACTCCTCGTGCCAGGACCCTTGCATAGTGCATACAGTGGAAGTTGGGTAGCACACATCAAAGGCACGCTTGTTCTAGTCACTAGAAAGCACATGAATAAAAGTAAATGCAAAAGGAGCTGAATTGTAATGCTGTTTTGCTAAAGCTCATCTGGCCTCCAAGTACAGTCAAAACAGCTTTTTGTCTGCTTGTTTTAAGCCCTAGAGCTTGTAGCTGTTGGCTTTTATGATTAAGACATAAATTTTGAGAAAATCCTTTAATTGTAATGCTTTTCAAACCTTAATGCCTGGATACTACTCTAAAGATTCCCTTGCCTCTCTTCTGTCCTACTCTGTAAAATGTCAACTCCACAGTTCTTGCAGGATCCAGCACAAAGCTGACTAGAAAGATCATAAAATTAGAGGATCACAAGCATTAAGATAAAGTTATTTCTCCCATGAACTAAAAACTAGTGTAAACTTTTATATAGTTTAAACTTAAATTTAAGCTTCAAATAATCCTTGAAAAAGTCTATATGAATTATGGGATAATAACAGTGAAGAAATCATGTTTTTATAAACATGTTGGTTCTGTAGTAAAACGTTTTAAACTTTCTTAATGAAATGTTTTAAGAACCTAAATTGGAAAAAAAACACGTACTTGAAGTGTTAATATGAAGTCTGGTTGACTTATTTTACTATAAATTAGAAATAAAATATAGATGCTAAAATATCAGATATCAGTTTATAGCTGATATTTATAGTTTTATAGCAAATGTTGTGCTATGTAAGCATATTCTGATTGGACCCTTAAGATTGATGGACAGATTTCAGACAGAGCATCTTTTACAATTGTACGAAAAATTGTGCACCTATGTAAAGATATCTTCCATCAAACTTCAAATGGGTTCAAGACATATATAAGAAAGCTTTAAAAACTGACCCAAAGCCTACATCTTACACAATTCAAATCTTTTTAGTAACCAGTACTGCTTTTCTTTTTGGAGTGGTTTTCCAACTTAAGGTTGTTATACTTACCCAACTAGTAATGCATTATCTTGAACTTTTGTAATATTTGGTCTGTTCATTCATTGTGCAATGCAAATTTCTTTTCATTTTCCATGCTGTGTGGAGAAAAGGTAAGAAGTGTCTACTAGAATAAAGACTATCTTATAGACTTGTAAGAGTGTTTTTAGAACCTTAGAGAATTTATTTAAAACCAAAACAAAAATGCATATATACTGCCCAATATTATTATCTATAAATTACAAAGCAGTTTCATTTTTTTATTATCTTTCAAAGAGAGGAAAAAAAACTTTCTTCCCCTGCGTTTTAAATATATTCACAGGCACTATGTATATCTTATAAAAAGTTATTTGGCAATATGTTTAGGAATATCTTATAAAAAGATATTTGGCAATATGTTTAATGACTTGCAACTAAATAGCAACTTTAAACTGTACAGACTTTTTTACTTAAACTAATGGGGAGTATTTCATTTCCAGAACAATCTCATAAACAAAAAAAAAAAGAAGAAGAAGAAGAAAAGAAAAGAAACAAAATAGTTTCTTTTCTTTGCTGTCCAAGAGAATGAGCAAAGACCATGATATTTTTATCCAAAAGATGTTATTTTTCTTCTCCAGATTTCTCTTTTTGTTTTTTAAAGATTTATTTTATTTGAGAGAGAGAGAGAGAACGAGCATGAGCAAGCATGGTGGGGAGGGACAGGGCAGAAGGAGAGGGAGAGAAAAATCCAAGCAGACTCGGTGCTGAGCAACGGAGCCCATCACAGGCCTGCTCTTATGACCCTGAAGTGAAACCAAGAGTCTGATACTTAACCAACTGCGCCACCCAGGCGCCCCTCGTCCAGATTTCTGTATATCTAAAGCATCCTGACTATGGGGGACAAAAAGAGTTTTCAAAAAGCTGATAGTCCAAAGTTCCCTGTGCAATGGCAAAGGACTTGTCAACCCAATTAGTAATAAATAATAAATTCTTGGCTGTCAATATGCGTCATGCAGATGAAAAGAATGTGTGGTTCTTTGACAGTTTGTTCAACCGGTTTTATTAACTTTATATAAACAAGAGATGTTTTGAAGAAGCCATAGACTCCCAGTATTGAAGCCTTGTCTTTATGTATAGTCTGATTAAGTATCAACAAGTTTTGAAAGCTGACTATAGACTTACCTAACTCATAAGGCATTATCTCAAACGTTTAAACATATTATGTCCCAGTTTGTCGTAAATGTACTCCAAAATCAAAAGAGAAAAAAATATCACGGGAGGGGGATAAACAAGGTGTTTGAACATTTCACTTTTTGATTAAGTTTTCAAGGGTTTGGGTATTGGTTTTCTATAAAATATTACCCTGCAGAACAATTTCTGAACTCCTTATTCTTTATGTTCCAAATTTTTATAACTTTATCCTAAAAATTGCATGTTTAGATTTGCTTCCCAATTCCAGCTGAATTCCAGCTCCAGGTCCACCATTTGCCTATTGGTGGACCTCAGTCACTTGTTTCATGTCCATAGGCCTTAGTTTTCTTGTTTATGAAATGTGTATTTCTCATTTAATACTCCAAACAACCTGGCTTATAATGTTTCTGTGAAGATTAAGTGAGCTGATTTATATGAAGCCGTACAGTGTCTGGCACACAGTAACTGCCTAGTAACTATCAGCTGTTGTTAGTAAAAGGTATTTCTGCAAATGTTCTGCTCCTGCCTGGTTGTTTACTCATTGTACACTAAGATGTATTCCGCCTCGTCTTCATGCCTTCTCAGAGGGTGCCACACGTCCAAATGCTACTTATACGTCAAGTATCTCTGATATACATCCTCACAAAATCTTCCCTCAGAATTTCTTCACTCTTTTTCCATCAGGTAATTATTGTCAACATGTATTATTTGATAGTTCATTTTTTACTATCTGTTATTTATCTCTACTTCCCTAAACTATTATTTATACTATTATTTCAATCTTTGTGGTTTCTGATGTCAAGGATTTATGTTCAATATCCCAAACCAGACTACAAATTCCTTAAGGGCAAGCATATCTTACATTTTTTTTCAATTCTCTGTAATACCTAGCAGAATGTCTTGTTCTGTATGTACTGTGTAGTGTCGATTTAATTTTTAAGTCTGTGTGTGTGTGTGTGTGTGTGTGTGTGAGAGAGAGAGAGAGAGAGAGAAAGAGAGAGAGAGAGAGAAAATCTAATATTATCTTAAATATATTTGTTTTTACAGAGCCCATGACTATAGCACTGAGCTGCATAATGGGATTAGGAGTCCTGAGAAATTATTACAGCCAGTGATATGCTGGAGCTAGACTCTACTCTTACAATAGCCAGTGGTGTGTATCTCTTTCCCAATTCTGCATGCAACGATGTCTCATTGGTAGTTTGAAACAAGCCATATTAGAAATATTTATACTATGGGAATTGGCAAATGCTACAAATCTGGGCTTTCTTTTTCTCATCTCTTTTGTTCTCTTTCAGTCTTTCTTTCTTCCTGTATTTCCTTCCTTCCTTTCTCTTTTTTTCTTTCTTTCTCTCTCCCTCCCTTCCTTTCTCCCTGTCTCTTTCTTTGTTTCTTTCAGAGCAAGTTATTATATATTTGCCAGGACACCACTGGTTAGAACCCACAAAAATAGATATAGAGCCATCCATAAGATGTGTATAGATTTAAATACATCTTAACTATTGAGCAAACTGAGATAATCTATGACTCTTTTCCAAAATCAGAGGGCATTCTGTGCATATAGAAATAATATATTTATATGTTATAATTTATAGTTACCATTTAAATATTAATATCCTTTGCAGGTGTCCTGTCTCACATTTAGTCTTTAATCCATTTTGAATTTATTTTTGTGTATGATGTAAGAAAGTGGTCCGGTTTCATTCTTCTGCATGTTGCTGTCCAGTTCTCCCAACATTTGTTGAAGAGACTGTCTTTTATCCATTGGTTATTCTTTCCTGCTTTGTCAAACATTAGTTAGCCATATCATTGTGGGTCCATTTCTGGGTTTTCCATTCTGTCCCATTAATCTATTTGTTTGTTTTTGTGCCAGTACCATACTGTTTTGTTGACTACAGCTTTGTAACTTAGCTTGAAATCCAGAATGGTGATGCTTCCAGCTTTGCTTTGCTTTTTCAAGATTGCTTTGGCTGTTCAGGGTCTTTTCTCATGAAAAAAGAATGAAATCTTGCCATTTGAAATGACAAGGATGGAGCTAGAGTGTATTATGCTAAGCAAAATAAGTCAGAGAAAGGCAAATACCATATGATTTTGCTCATGTGGAATTTAAGAAACAAAACAGATAAATATGGGGGCAAAAAAAGAAAGAGAGAGGCACACCCTAAAACAGACTCTTAACTACAGAAAACAAACTGAGGGTTGCTGGAGGGGAAGTAAATGGGGGGATGGGCTAAATAGGTGATGGGTATTAAGGAGGGCACTTGTGATGAGCGCTGGGTTTTATATGTAAGTGATGAATCACTAAATTCTATTCCTGAAACTAATATTACACTATATGCTAACTAACCGGAATTTAAATAAAAACTTGAAACAAAAAAAAATATCCTTTGCCAATGATCTTGATATTTGGCAGCAAGTCCATATGTTTGTACAGTGTAGCTATGACCTTAGTAGTTATTTTCCAGGGATTTTATGTATGTATAACTTGTAATCCTTCTAAGCCATGAGCTCCTCAGAGGAATTTGCTGGATACAAGAGCTATACTAATGACTGTACTGGGTTCACAGTGGTCATTCAAGGGGAGAAAATGTAAGTCCCTTTATTACTTAATTTTAAAATTTAACATCTTTAACATGAGAGGGAATTTAAAAGAAAAAGAATGTATTCCAAAAACTAAATAATTATCAATGCATAATTACATTCTCAGCCTTGGAAATACAGATAGAGATTGCACAGCTTTTCTGTAGTTCAAGCTTCAGCGTTTGAAAGCTTCCATTGTCTGCATTAGGTCAGCAATATAATCCTTGAAAAACTTATATCTGTTTAAAACCATCAGCTTGTTTTTTTTTGTTATTTTTGTTTGTTTTTTTCCCCAAAAGCACCTCCAGTTCAGGTCCTGGAGTCAGCTCTGAGCCTCTCTGTATTGCATTCAGGAGAAATATTCCTGCATGTGAGAGGGAAAGGAACAAAATGAGGACACGTTAGTAAAATCTTGGTTTGCATGTGACATATTTTTCTGCCATGAAAAGATTTGTTATGAAGGCTGTTATAAAATACCACTGAAAATAAAAATATCATTCCATATCATAATCACATACTAAAAGCCCATTGATCCATCAAACACTCAAGACAAGACTTTACTGTATGTGAGCCTAGGAATTCATCTCCTATTTCAGGAAAACCAGAAACTGTCTTACCACAGAGGCACTGTGGTTAAATCACCTTGACCAAGAAACCCAAAGGAGAGCTGAATCCCCTGTATACAGTGAAACAGACATGGGGTTATAACTCCCTTGCAATAAGTTAAACTTTAATGATCGGATTTCCTCATTTGCAACTTCCCAATTCTACCAATTCAAGATTTTGGTCCTGGAATGCGCCCTGTGCTCCCTGCCAGGGCCTGAGTGCCTTACGTTCCCGGCCTCCAGCAGCTGCCTGCAGACACACCGAATCTAGGACCTAACTTCTTTGTCAGAATGAAGATTAGCAGGTGTTAAAGACATGTTAATATTTAGATGAAGGTCTCACCCAGATGTTAACAGAAGAAATTAAAGAATATTTGGGGCAGAAACTGTGCATCTCTGGAATATATACTGTGACAGGAACAAACATTCCAAGTATTTGCCTTTTGTGGGATCACTAGAACCTTTCTGCTCACATTCTAAATGAGGAGAGTATCCACGATGGGATGTCTAAATAGAGACCCAAGATTATGGTGCTTACTGGGGCAAAGCGGCAAGAAAAAACATCCAAACTAAAAAGGCAGTTTACTCTGTAAACAGTAATTTTAAATTGACATTTGACTTCAGATAAGTTGAAACATCTGAGCCTGAATCCCATGCCAAATTAAAACATACATAAAAACCATACTTTGGGGTTGTAGACCTTTCAGAGATGGAGTGGTAATAAAAGTATATTCTTTACACGGACCTGTTCCTCATCATGTATCTTCCATGTTTAAAACACTTCAGTTCCCTATTTCACTGTAGGACAAAGTCCAAGCCTCGGAATGGCGGGCAAAGCCCTAATGATCTGACTCCTCCTGCCTCACAGTTCACTCCTTGCCCCAAACATCCTCTGGGCCACTCATACCACATTTCTCCCAGTTACCTTGTTTTCAGGCCTTTTCACAAGCTGTTCTTTACCCAAAGTTCTGGCTGATTCCTATAGATTTGGGAGGCCTTCACTTGTGCCTTTCTCCTGGGAAACCTTTCCTGACTCCTAAAGGCATGGTTAGGTGCCTTTTATATTTTTTCCATGCCCCAGGTACTTCTTCATGTAACGCAATGATATATTTTAAGTGTCCATAGAGGCAGTCAGCTTCATAAAGGCAGGGGACAGTTCATTTTGTTCATGCTGTGTCCTCAGCACACCACTTCCCTGTCAGTAATCACTGCTTACTTAATGAATAAGTTAAGCTCCTGTAACATTCTGTTTGATTAATGACCACAAGAAGCTGAATGGTTAGTGTCATTTCAGGGAAATTCATGAGAGAAGAGAACCTGTTCTGTTTGTTGTATGCACAGCGCTAACATCATACCTGACAATAGTAGATGCTCAATAAATATTTATTGAAGAAAAATTTGGGATACTGAGTAACATTTAAAGTATAATGCATTGCCTTTGATATAATGGTTAACGTGACATTAACGCTAATATCTCTAACAAGAATGCTAAACAGTTTCAGGTCTGTTAAAATCATAATAACCCAGGGGAAAAAATTACCATTCTTGTTATAGCAATCATTACTACTGTAAATGTTAATGATTTTGCCTATTATAGATCAAGCATTTTTGCCCTCTCAAGTATTGTCCTAATTAAATATCTTGTAGTCTATTCAGTAATGTTTTCAGATTTGCATCTTTGATTTTAGGTAGTATCTAGCGTCGTTGAAATATATTATTTTTCAACTACATAGAAGTACTTCTTGATTCCTACAATAGAAACATGTTTGGGTTTCTACATTCCTCAAAGAGAATCTTCGCCTAGAAAACTTTTGGAGAAAATAAAAACATCTGGCTAGAAGGGTATCTGAGCGATGATCTGGTTCAGCCCCACACTTAGGGATGGGTGGTTTCTTCCTCCTTTTAAAGGAAGAGGAAGGCAACTAGTACTTGACCAGTCTGCTCCAAATAGTTAAATTTTTTTTCCTTAAAAATAACGCTAGTCCACACACATACACATCACTCACAGTCATTACTTCTACACATAGTGCAGACAATTTGCACAACTACTATAAATGATGAAAACACTTACATACCTACCTGATCAAGGAGAGCTAAGTAGAGTGTGAATAGATTTATGGTAATCACATCACATCCATACAAGTGGTATTCCCCACCACTCCCCAGCCCTATCCCTACCATTGGAGTGAAAGAATCTCTTTTACAGGTCTAAGTCAAGAAAATAGATTGAGTCAAAATGATTATTGTCATACAAATTATAATACTATAAAAATATACCCCTAGTTTATTTTTAATGAAGTCAACAACAACAAAAATTATTTGGTATTCATTTCTTATCTAGAGAAGTGACTGAAGTTTGAGTTTCCTGTGTTAAGAAAAATGAGCAAATTACAAAGTCAGCAAAGTCTGCATATTTCCCTTCTCTCTCACATAGCACTCTGCTCCTTATGTCCACAGTTCCTCACTTGGGCCTGACTTCTTAAAACGTTCTTTTCTCTGTTTGAACTCAGGAATCATCAGGCAAAGCCAGTAACATCAGAGGTGTCCACTGAATGGCTCAGAGTTGAGAAAACCCACCCTCCTGGAAGCAGAGTGGCAGAGGAGCCAAATGGTGATCTGGAGAATATAGCATTTCCATTCACAATCCAAGCAACAGGAGAAGCAAGGTAAGAGCATGAGAGTTGGACATCTTAAGCTAGTGGCAAAAGAAGAGTTCCAGGAAAAGCAAGGTGGGTGATACTAGCTATCCAGTAGGTAACTTATTAGGTGGTTAGTCAGGAGCCCTCATTCACATTCAAAGTCAGGGACTCAGGAAAACAAACAAGAATAAGTCAGGGTCCAAAGCCAGGGGGGAATGTGGGTACCAAAAAGGGCACTAGAATAGAGTTTTGAAAACAAGGATCAAGGTAGAAGAAGCTTACCAAGCTTGGGTCAATACTGGGTGACTGATGATGCTCAACCACTGAGTGTTGGTCTAAATGGTTCATAAAGATCCTGGGAAAGGGTGTGCTGGGCCTTGAGATATGTTTTAAGACACCAGACTTACAGAGGATGGGGAGGTAGAGTATCGGAATTGATTTCTGGACCTTTCTCTCATCTCATGATTTTCTTCAGAATTTCTGCACTGGTTTCAGGGCTTTCTATACATATGATTAATCCTTTCTGCTTATGTAGTCTTAACTATAGGATGGCCCCTTACCAGTTAAGACTGTCCCTTTCCACATTTCCAGAAGGCCCTCACAAGTCAAGGAGGAAGCAAATTGTCAGCAAAACCAGTCCAGTGAGCACAGGAAAATATTGAAGCTGCTCCAACTCTGCTTCCCACGTTTTTAATCTCATACAGGACGGCAGCCAGAGTAGAAGAGTACACTCAACGAAAAAATATGTTGCACTGATAAAAGGTAGAAATGCCTGACTAAATGTACTTAGGGCAGAAATAACCATGGCTGACCACTAATCAACTACGTATCACTGTCACTAAAAATAATCTATCACGCACATCCCCTCTTTCCTCTTAGCTGTCATTATCCTTGATCAAGCTCTGTATAGCTAATTTGGATTCTTAGAGTTCTCTGTTAGACAATTCCATAGCAATTGATTTTTCCCTGCTCCAATCCTATCTATATATCGAAGCCACTGTGATTATGTCAGTCTTTTATTCCATATATTTCAATGGTTACATTGCCTACCAAATTAAGTTCACTTTTTAAAATCTGACCTAAACATTTTTGCAACACTACTTTCCACCATCCAATCTGTACCAAATAAATCTATAAACTTTTATTATCCCTGGTTTCCCAAATACACTTATCTCTTTCTCGCATCAGGCCTTAGTCTTTGCTGTTTCCTGCTGAGCATGTCCATCTCCATCTCTACCTGATAAAGTCCTACCCATTCTTCTAGATTCTACTTTAATGTCTAAAGTGCTCCCTCCTCACCTCTTCAATTTTCCATAGCTCTCTATCTCTCATGCCAACTACACTCATCACATTCTGTGCTGGATTAAGAGTTTTCTGTGTCCATGGCATAGGGCTTGCTCCTCTTAATATTAATACATATTTGTTGAATTTAAACAAACCAAACATGATTCTTATAGACACGCACATATGAGCCACACAAAAATAACACTATTTTATAATAGAGTACTATGCCCAGTAAATTCAGAATTTTTTTTAAAGTGATACCCGTATACTAAGCCTCCATAGAGAAAGTACAGAGATTCTAATCTTACAGAGACATAGTCACCATGCAAAGTGCATTCTCAGTTTTCTAAAGTTTGATTTTGATCACCATCCTCTTGAAAAGACTCATGTCTACAAAATGCTTTCAGAATCTTTATGGAAACCACCATGTAGTCAAATGAGAGAAGAGAATTGAACTAATCAGGAAATCATAAAAATCATATTTTAGCCATTCAGTCTTTCTGGTAAAATCTATGGAAGCTCAAACATAGTAGCCAGGGGCTTTTTCTCCCCCTTTATCAAATCACGCAGTTAATTCAAAAGGAAATCTCCATAACAAGCTTTGTTTTGTTTCTTCAGTAGTGGTCTCATAAGTAAGTGCATGGGTCAGAATAGAGGTAAATGTTAAAGCCCTCTTAACTTAGAGGGGCGCCTGGGTGACTCAGTTGGTTAAGTGTCTGCTTTTGGCTCAGATCATGATCCCAGGGTCCTGCTCAGTAGGGAGCCTGCTTCTCTCTCCTTCTGCCTGCTGCCCCTCCTGCTTGTGTTCTCTCTCTGTCAAATAGATTAATTAATTTTTTAAAATGCCTCTTAACTTAGAAACTCCAGCCCCTGTCTTCTTGGTATCCAAATAGTGCTAGGGAGAAAAATGACATGTTCTACATGACTCTGAAAGTAAACATGATCAATATCCTGAAACACAAAATTGACATGGTTTTCAATTCTAAATGAAATCATTATAATCTTCTTTTTTTAATCATTCATAACCTTCTGCCCCAAAAAACAAAACACACAAGCCATTAATTTTTATTTTGCCACAGCAAAACAAGTTTAGTAGTAAAAAGAAGAGAGCTAAGAGAATGAAAAAGTTTGGGTCTAGTTCTAATTCCACCTCTGGCCATGTAAACTTGGGTAAAACACTTCACCATTTAAACATCCCACCTCCAGCCCATAAAATGAGGAAATAATCCTATTGCCTTACCTATTTCATGATGAGGATTGAATAAAATAAATTAAGGGAAAGTATTTTGTAAATTAAGTACCAAAATCTCTGATGATCCTGATGCCACTTCCCATTAATCTCCCAACGATCTCCATCCAGCAGCTGTGAAGTTGGGCTAGCTGTCTTCCTCCCCATTTCATAGGCAACCATCTTGTCAGATTCTGTAGTTTTCTAGTTTCCCGCACTTGTGAGGGCCTCTGGCTCTTCCTGTCTGCCCAGCTGAGTCTTGTACTTCCTTCAGAGACTTCGTTCCCCATGAAACTTTCGACCTACTGGATCTTTTTTTTTTTTTTCAGAATTCTTTGTACACTTATACCCTCACCTCAAATAGAATATTAGTTTATGACTCTGTATACTCTGGTTGTTACAATTTCAAGTCTTGGTGCCACTAGAGTATGAATTTCTATGTATAAAGACTGGGTCATCTACCTCTTTTATAAAACTCAAAGTGCCTAGCTCAGGGCTGGGCACTTCTTAAAAAGAATGAACTGCTTTTTTCCAACTTTCTTTTCCCAGAGTTAGTGACTAAAGGACACTTCCCCCCCTAATTTCTGACATCTAATAAATCATTAAGTCCTCTCTGTTTTATCTTCAAAATAAAGCCTCAAATATACCCACTTTTCTCTTTCTCCCCTCTCATATCCAAATTTCATCTGCAGCCCTTCAAAACTTTATTACTGCACCCTTGCTTCAGCAATGGCTTTCAACTAATACACAGAGCCAGAAAAATCCACTCTTAGACACCGTTAATGCCTCCTTTCTGCTTAGAACCCTTACATGACTTTTTATTACCCTTTAAATAAAATCCCACTGCCCAACAGTGGCCTCCAAGGCCATATATGTTCTGGCCCCCACCAACCTATCCAACCTCACTGTGGGCCAGTCTCCCCATTTCCCTCTATCCCAGGCACATGGCCTCCCTTAAACTTCTCTCAGATGCCATGGTCATTTGTCTTAAGGGCTTTGAACAGGTTCTTTCTCTACCCAAAGTTTTCTTCCGTGGCACTTGGCATAATCAGTTCCTTCCTCCGCGTACGGAAGCACCATGCTTGCTTTTTTCCTAATTCCTTCTCTTTAGAGAGGACTGTTTAAACAATTCCATCTCATACCCTATTTATTTCTTTCATCTTATTTATCCTGATGGGTAATTATTAGTTATTTTCTGATTTGCTTCAGTATTATTTTTCTTGTCACTAGATTGTAAGTTGCGTGAAGGTAGTAGGAATCATGTATGTTTTTTTCCGTCTTTATGCATTCACAGTAACTAGTACAATTGCCTGCCACAGAGAAATCACTCAAAAATATTTGTCAAATGAAAATTTAACAAGTGAGATTTGAGTATTTAGTATATGCCAGGTGCTAGAAATACAAAGTAAAATAATTGCAAGCCTGTACCCCTTACTCCATGTTCAGTGATGTATCATGTTAGTAGCTTTAATTTGGCCATGGTGAGAGTATTAACACAAGAGAAATCAGCAAATACTGAAAATCAGGGCTTCTCTCCATGCTACCCCTGCCCCTGCATGGCAGCCAGTTTATGAGCACATTACTCCAGATAGGAAAATGCATAATTATAAATCCATGTGCAAAATGTCATGGGAGTTTTCAACAAATAGTGCTGGGAAGACTGAATATACATGTACAAAAAGTGAAGTTACATCATATGCAAAAAATAAAATGGATCAAAGACCTAAATGTAAGAGCTAAAATTATAAAACTCTTAGAAGAAAACATAGAAAAAGGCTTCATGCCATCAGATTTGTTAATTTCTTGGCTATAACACCAAAAGCACAGGCAACAAAAGAAAAAAATAAATAAATAGGACTACATCAAAATTTAAAACTTCCATGCATTGAAGTATGCTATCAACAGAGTAAAAAGGCAATCTACAGAATGGGAGAAAATATTACAAATCGTGTATCTGATAAGGTATCCAGAATATATAAAAATCCTACAACCCAACAGCAAAAAGCAAATCACCCAATTAAAATAGAGGCAAAAGACTTGAACATACGTGTCTCCAAAGAAAATATGCAGATAGCTGAAAAAGTACATGAAAAGATGCTCAAAATTACTAATCATTAGGGAAATGTAAATCAGTCCAACTTACAATGAGATACCACCTCCACACAAATTAGAATGGCTATTATTTTTTAAAAAATAGAAAATAACAATTTTTGGCAAGACCTTGGAAAAATTGGAACATTTATGCATTTCTGGTAGGAATGTAGAGTGGTGTAGCCACTATGGAAAGCAGTATAAAAATTAAAAATGATTTCTGAGCATTGATTTTGTATCCTGCCACATTACTGAATTGCTCTATAACTTCTAGTAGTTTGGGGGTGGATTCTTTCAGGTTTTCCATATAGAGTAGCATGTCATCTGCGAAGAGAGACAGTTTGACTTCTTCTTTGCCGATTTGGATACCTTTATCCCTTTTTGTTGTCTGATTGCTGTTGCAAGGACTTCTAGTACTATGTTGAATAATAATGGCAAGAGTGGGCATCCTTGTCGTGTTCCTCATCTTAAGGGAAAGGCTTTCAGCTTTTCCCCATTGAGAATGATATTTGCTGTAGGCTTTTCATAGATTGTTTTTATGAAATTGAGGAATATACCCTCTATCCCTACACTCTGAAGGGTTTTAATCAGGAAAGGATGCTGTATTTTGTCAAATGCTTTTTCTGCATCTATTGAGAGGATCATATGGTTCTTGACTCTTTTCTTGTTGATATGTTCTATCACACTGATTGATTTGCAGATGTTGAACCACTCTTGCATCCCAGGGATGAATCCCACTTGGTCATGATGGATACTCCTTTTAATGTACTGTTGGATCCTATTAGCAAGGATCTTGTTGAGAATTTTGGTGTCCATATTCATCAGGGATATCGGTGTGTAATTCTCCTTTTTGATGGGGTCTTTGCCTGGTTTGGGAATCAAGGTAATACTGGCCTCATAGAATGAGTTTGGTAGTTTTCCTTCTCTATCTATTTTTTGAAACAGCTTCAGGAGAATAGGTATTATTTCTTCTTTGAATGTTTGGTAGAATTCCCCGGGGAATCCATCAGGCCCTGGACTCTTGTTTTTGGGGAGGTTTTTGATCACTGCTTCAATCTCTTCATAATTAATCGGTCTGTTTAAAAAATCAATTTCTTCCTGTCTCAGTCTTGGTAGTTTATAGGTTTCCAGGAAGGCATCCATTTCTTCCAGGTTGTTTAATTTATTGGCATAAAGCTGTTGATAAAAGTTTCTAATGATCCTTCCTATTTCATTGGTGTTGGTTGTGACCTCTCCCCTTTCATTCATAATTTTATTAATTTGGGTCCTTTCTCTATTCTTTTGAATAAGTCTTGCCAGTGGCTTATTGATCTTATTTATTCTTTCAAAGAAGCAGCTTCTAGTTCTGTTGATCTGCTCTACTGTGCTACTGGTTTCTAATTCATTGATCTCTGCTCCGATCTTGATCAACTGCTTTCTCGTGCATAGGTTAGGCCTGTTCTTCTGTTCCAGCTCCAGCTTCTTGAGGTGAGAATATAAAAACTGCATTTTAGATTTTTCTATTCTTTTGAGTGAGGCTTGGATGGCTATGTATTTTCCCCTCGGGACTGCCTTTGCAGTGTCCCATAGGTTTTGGACCATTGTGTTTTCATTCTCTCTGGTCTCCATAAATTGTTTAAATTGATTTTTAATTTCCTCGTTTACCCAATTATTCTTGAGCAGGATGGTTCTCAGT